>NW_006799943.1:921352-947996 GCF_000485575.1 Poecilia formosa | reverse complement strand
TTCAAATTTGAGCCGTTTTTCGATTTGTTGGCGAACGACGGAAAAAAGAAAAAACTTACATTTATTTATTTATTTTACAAATGTAAAATAAAATCAAAAAATAAAATCAAACTTTTGCATATTTCAAGACAGGCACTGCATTCTACGATAATTATATATTCTGACTGTAAGACAGGAGGTACAATACAAAACATGACTTGTGAAGCAAACCTATTAAATAACATTGTAAAGTGTAAGAAAGAAAGTAAATGTGAAGGTTAGCAAGGTAGTAAGGAGGAGGAGTGTGCATTCTATGACTTTGTGTTTTTGTGTTTTTATGAACTGCATATTGAACTGTCTTGTTGATGAAATGTGCTATACAAATAAACTTGAACTTGAGGAGAAGAGAACACAGGGAAGAAGAATTGGGAAGCTGATCAATACTGATAATTAGACATGTTCTCCATGTAGAAGTTATGTTAAGATCATATTATCTTAGTCTTCTACAATGGGAATTTAATGCAGGAGAAAGATTGATCAATCGAGTGTTGATTTATGTCTCCTGACCAGTAGTGGCAAAGGGACTATTCTATCAGTCATTAGGCAAGAGGTAGGTTTTACCACAGGCAGATCATCAGTCTCATACAGGGTCAGCATGAGACAGTCATGCACTCTCATACTCACTTCTCAGGTGGGCTTGAACCAACTGACTCTGGACTGTTGCTCCATGTAATACCTGGTAAACAGACAGAGATATCACAATATGATGAAACAGGGTGAGCAGATACTGCAGCAATTTAAAGGTGTTCAACAGAAAAGCCTCCTCATTAAGTTGTGATCTGTACAATAACAATTTTAAACATTGTCAAACGTTACTCCTGTCCAATTATATTGGAATGCTTGTTTATGACCCTTTCACCTTTAAATTTGTTTTTAAAAAAAATGTCTGAGTTGAGCCCGCACTCAGTTTCTTTGTCACATCCTCTGTCAGTGGTAAATAGCTTCTATTGCTATTGACAAGTGTTTGGTGTACATTGGATAATATGAAGAGACAATACAGAATATCTTCCTTCAACAAACAGGGATCTCACTAAATCTACAATGAGTTACTTAGACTGCAATATGTCTTAAAGACAAAAGCCCTGATGAGTCTGATCTTAAATTCAGTCTAAATCAAAACCTAAATAACAAGTATGCTATTTTATGCTGACAAGCATCCCTGTTTTTCCTTCAAATGTAACGATGGTCATCATGGCCAAACCATACCGCTTTAGTTTCATCAGACCACAGGGCATGTCTTCAAAAATGAAGGTCTTTGTTCATATGTGCATTTGCAAAGTACAATCAGGCATTTTATGTTTCTTTTAGGAGTAATGTTTTTGTTCTTGCTGAGTGGCCTTTCAGCCCATGTCAGTACAAGATGACTTTTATTATGGACAATAAGGCTGTCTTGTTGGCTTTAGCCAGAATCCTCACAAGGTCTTTTGCTTTTGTTCTGGTGTCAATTTGAAAATTTTGGACCAAAACATATTACTCTCGAGAACACAGAACTCATCTCCTTCCTGAGGTATGATGGTTGAACATTACCATCATATCTATACTTGTATATAATTGTTTGAGCAGATGAAGATGTCAAATTCAAGTGTCTGCAAATTTCTTGCAATGATGATTCCATATGCAAACTTCAGATTTTCAAGATATTAATAAATAAACTACTGACATATTATTTGTCTTAGTATTGTGGAATTTAGCAAGTACAAATATATCTGATACAATTTTTATATTCTAACTTATCTAAAACAATTTAAGTTTGGTCAGACTTAACATCAGTGACAAAAAAGGTCTTTGTGTCTTTTTTTCAGTATGTAAACTTCTACCTTCAACTATATATTTCTTGGAGACTAAGTCATGTTTGGGGGAATAAACTACTTCACTATTTTCACCATCCTCTACCTCAGTTTCCATGGTCACGGTGACCCAGCTGCTAAAGGAGGCTCTGTCACATTAAAACTAAGAACATCATGTTCCATGTGTTTAATTTTTTGTATTTTTATCTTGATTTTAAAAATAGCCTTTTGATTAATTGGTGAACTTTCATCAATGCTACTAATATACAAAATTCCTGTCAAATAAACTATGATGTCACTCAGTTCACACATAACAACCGGGACTTCGTATCCCAAAACTAGAGAAAGAAAAGCTCTCCTATGGTCTTAACCTCCAACAAACATCCTGCAGCTTACAATGAAGCTCACAGCTCAGTATTAAAACGTCCCTCTGCAACTGAATTTTGGACCTGGCAGAAAGACAACCAACAATACATGTCAGCAGGAAGAATTTATGCTCCATCAAACTAGCCTCAAGCCCCACTTAAGTGTGTTCAGTCCTTTGTTCGTTACTCTGCTGCTACATGATTAGACTGCAATATTTAGTTCAAATTAGCTCATATTGGGGGGTTGGTTTGTGGTGCAGCAGTACTGCAGCAACCCTTTATTTAGACCAGGATTCCTGACTGAGACATTTTCAGCATATCTTCTCTCTTTCTCTCTGTACCCATACTTTGTTGGATCTACAGCAAATAAAGGTCACTAATGCCAGAAAAAAAAGTTAACTAGGATAATTTAAGATTGAACAATGAGACTGAAATAATTAAAGGGGCAGTAATAGGTATTTTCTGGACATAGTCCCATTTTATAGCACAATGCTATGATACTTTCAGTTGTAATAAAAATACTGACCTTGCAATTTGACATTTTGAAATGGGCCTCTGTTTATTTTAAAAGCTTCTGCTCTACTATATAAATCCCTTCAGAACGTCATCCAAATAACGCATCTCATTATACCATTAACGACAGTTCTTCGGAGCGTTGAACTGAGAAGTAGTTTGTTTGATGACCTCAGCAGCAGTTAGCCAGGTATTTACTAACTGCTGCTGCTGCTGCTAGTCTGGAGGAACTGAGAAGGGAACATGTCTCTTCTGTGAGATGGAAACTCTGCTTGAGACTGCAGCTCCAAGGAGGAGCTTTGTGAAAACTGGCAACGCTTTGTATAAGTAATTATTTAGGCACCCCTGAATGGTTGCCACGGGAGATTCATGGAATTCACAAACATGTACGAAAGAATCAAAGCAACGTTCCAGATATGTTTATGATGAGGGAATAACATTGTAACACAATACAAAAGTTAAAAAAGTTGACTTAACATAAACTACCCTTTTCCCCTCAGTTAAGTTAGACATTAGCTGTGGGGATGACAATCTGTTTAATACCATTAAAGCTAAACCCTTCAAGGAAATATTGTACATGTTGTCGAGTACACCAGTGGCTGTCCTGTGGAGAGGATAACTGGCACTGGAGTTTTTACATACTTTAAACTCTTTTATGGGAAGAAAAGCCCTACTGCATGCTGATGAGTCCTTATACTGAAACTGCACTGTGGCTTTACAGGACAGCTGGAAGTCAACAGTGTCTCCCTTATGAACCCCTTTCAAAAAGCAATAATATTTTCTCAGAGTAATAAAAAGAAAATCAGAACAAGACTATGTTGGTATACTTTTAATTTAATTTCCATGAACTTAAGCTAATTTTAAACGTAGCATACAACCTGTTCCTGAAATAACATGACCTGTGTTAGTATCTGTTTGTTTTACTATCTATTTAGCAAGATAGAGTTTGCCTTTGTTATCTCTGTATTACCACAGTAGCCGGGTTAAGTGAGTTCTTAGTGAAGCCTGGCCGAAATGATGAACTCCAGTGACCCAAAGAGATCACGCGAGAGCTGCAGGTGACGTCAACATTTGGCCCTGCCTTGTAATCACCTTATCTCTGAAAGTCACACACCTCTCTATGGTGATTGGATAAACCCTCACACCTCCGCTGCGTGATTGGTCAAGTCAGACGTCATGTAGAATAGTTCATTGTTGACATCAACGTGTGAAAATACCGGTCTCGTGGAGTCGTTTGTACTTATGCATCATTTAATTTTAAGATCGTAAATGAGAAACAAAAGATAATAAATTGCTTGGCATTAAAACAGTGCTTTTTTATGTGAAGACTTTGATGGTTTAACATCAGTTTTTCTTGAGTCACTTGACCAATTATTCAAAAAGTAGAAAGTCGGTTTTTTCGTTTTCGTTAAGCCAAAACTTTGCTTATAGTGTCGTAAAATTTTCGGGCAGTTGGAGCAAAGCGACTCGGGACGAGTAAGAGGAGTCTGAACTGGAGTAACCCCCCTGCTAACATCTTTTTTCCTGTTACGTCGGAGGCCAACGAATTACTCCATCACTGGCTGGATCCAGAAGCTCTGCCTCTTCTCTCATTGGACTGTACCGTCAAGCGGCTGTCAGCCCATGTGGCGTGGCCAGGCATAATACAGCACATTTATATTCATCAGTGAGAAAAAAAAGGGAAAGAAGCACGGCGGCTGAACATTGAGGAGAGGAGCCGGTTACCGACGACACCTAGCTGAACTGCCTTCCGAACGAATTCAGCACCGGGACACGAAGAAGAGTCAGACAGGTGAGCTCTTTGCTTTTCCAAAGGGCTTAAGCTCTAATTCTCTCATGTTGCTGCGTCACTTTAAAAAAAAAAACTTGGAATGGAAGTAATTAGAATTGATAAACATAAAATTTAGCTTAGAATTTGAAAAGTTTAACGAACGGTTGATGCTTGTTTTTCTTATAACTGTGCTCTTCTAACCACAAGAGAGAATGTGTTGGGCATCACTGCAGTGACTCCAGTTCTAAATAACTCCATCTAAACGTTCCAGTCGCTTGACCAACCGGTCTGGTGCTTCAGTATCAGGTCTGGCCGATCAGGTTCCTGGAAATAAGTGACTGCACTGTTACAGATTCCCTGTATCCTCTTAACATGGATGGCACACTGGCTTTCTAGGCACTAAGCCTAGCGCTTTAATTATTGGGTCAAAGAAATATTTGTCTATGATTGTTGGACCTTTTTATTAATTAAAAATAAGTTAATGTTTTTTTATTGCTTTTGCTCTGCAAATGGTGATAATTTAAATTACACTACATACTTTAAACACAACTGATTCAAGAAAGCTTTTTTCTATTAAACAGCTTTATATTTTTTGCTCTAAATATTTTTGTTATACCAGTCATGGTGAACAGAATGCTGTTCATCATGGCAGTGTGTGTCTGTGTGTGTGGGGGTGGGGGACCAATTGCTCCTTGTGGGGACCGGAGCCTGGTCCCCACGAGGGGAAACACTGCTTTTGGGTCAGGGGTCAGAGTTAGGGCTAAGGTATGAATTGAGTTTTGGTTAGGGTTAGGTATGTGATGGTTAGGGTTAGGAAAAGGGTAAAGGTAAGGTTTAGGCTGTAGAAATGAATGGAAGTCAATGGAAAGTCCCCACAAAGATAGCAACACAAACGTGTGTGTGTGCGTGTGTGTGTGTGTGTGTGTGTGTGTGTGTGTGTGTGTGTGTTTTGTGTGCGTGCGTGTGGGGAGGATGGGGTCAGAAAGGGGTGGGAGGGCTCTCCCAGGGGGACTTTGGGGACAGAGCCATCACTTATTTGGCTGCTCCTTGAGAAACAAAGTGGGGCTAGGAAATGCTGAGAGCTGCTTCTGTTGATTTCAGTTATAAGGGATGCACCGATATGAAAACTTGGGCCAATATCTATAGCCAATTTTAATGCTCTTGTTATGGCCAGTTACTGATATATACTAATATCATAAAACATCTTTTAATATTCTGTTAATTTCGAAAAACAAAATCATTTCACATTTGTAGTGTTTCTATTAAATAAAAAATGCAATTAAGTTGACAAGTAAGTCTGCTCACACAATACATAATTAAAAATCTTAGTGACGATAGATGTAAACACATGAGTTATATTCATATTTCAGCCACGACATCAGTGTTCATCGTCAACCATCAGAGGAGATGTCAGCATCTTAAACTTAGAAGCGATCTTAGAGGTCTCTTCCTCGGACTTTCCCAGGACTCAGAATTGCATCAAAGTTTTGCTTTTGAACGACAATATCCATATGTTTTACTGGATTGTCTTGGAATAAATTGGACTGAAGTGAATCCATTTTAACATCAAACCTTTTTGCTTTGTATGATTCCTGAAGTGATTGTTGTTGGGAATTGGTGATATTTGTGTGAAATGAACTGATGTTGCATTCAGTTCAGTGACATTTTATAAATGACCTAATAAAGCATTTTATTGGATGCCATACTAATAAGGCAGTTCTTTCTGTAAATGAAGCATAATTCACTCACAGTGTTGAGCAGCATTTAGCGCATGGCAGACGTGATATTCCTGATCAGTAGCTTCACTGTGAGATGACTGTTGAGATTGTGGGGAAGCAAATCAGGAATTTGAGTAAGCTGGTTTCCTGTTATTATTCAGCAGTTTCTCCTTATCGGATAGTAGAGGAGGCTGATATGCAGGTAGCTCTAAAAAAATAAAATATTATGAAAATTGTCTGATATTCTGAGTTTTGGGTTTTCTATTTTCTGTAAGCCATAATTATCAAAACGAAAAGAAATAAAGGCTTGGTATATTTCATTCTATGTGGAGTGTTTTGCTTCCTTAAATTAGTGACTAAATTATTGAACTTCATCTTATTTAATTTTTTTTTCAAAGAACCTGTCGTTGCCTTGAGAGCAGTCACTGAATTCAGCATTGATCGATATTGTGTCGTTGTTTTCATCAAGCTGCTGACTCGTCTTCTCCTGTTGTGGCATGCTCTGGAGCTAAGCAGCACCGCGTCAGTTCAGACTGTGTTCAGGAACTGAGCTTTATGTGCAGCAGGTAGCTGCTGTTTCCTTTCAGTGTGGGTGCTGTTGGTGTGTGGTCTGGGTTTGTTCGATATGGCACTGAAGCTGTTAACAAATCGTCTTGGAGCCCATCTTTCTTTCTATTCATTAAAGTGTCACGGTGTAATGGCTAAAATGGATTTGCAAATGTTTATCGTTCTGCTCTGACACTGCTGGTGTTACAGAGTTCTTCTGTTTTTGCTGCTTAGTCCCAATTAAATGTTTCTGATCATCAAAAAAAGTTTAAAATGAGACAAAGAGAACTTGATCAGATACAAACAGCAAACAAGGGGTTCATTTATTTAGAAAAACAAACTGTCCAAACCAACCTGTCCCTCTGGGTAAAAGTAATTTCCCCATAAACCTAATAACCAGTTGTGTCACCCTTAGCAGCAACAACTGACATCAACAGTTTTGGATAACTACAGAGTCTTTAGCATTATCTCTGAGGAATCTTGGTCTGCTCTCCTTTGCAGAAATGTTTTCATTAAGCCACGTTGGATTCAGATACTAAATCAAAGTCTGACCTAGTCAAAGTTATGGACTTTGACTAGGCCACTCCAAAAGTTCATTTTTGTTTTTGGTGCTCCTTATTATTTTTGGATGCCTTGCTACTGCGCTTTGGGACATTTTCTTGCCCCTGCAGAACCACAGTGAGATTGAGCTTTAGGTTTTGTACTCATGGTTGGACATTCTCCTGCAGGATTTTCTAAAAGAGAGCAACATTCATGATTACATCAATTGCAGCTTTTTGTATTTCTTCAGGGTGTTTTTATTAAAATTTTAGCTTTGTTTGATGCAAGCACTTTTTTACAACACTGTACTGATGTGTCCTGTTCAAAATCTTCAGACCAGGGATTTTCAAAATAAAATAAATAAAATTCTGATAATTTCCAAGAAAATACATGGCTGTTCATCAATACTTTAGGTCTAGGTCCATTAACCTAAAAAAGTAAAATCTGCCCATAAATCTTGTCAGGTTTACTCTGTCAGGACCTACTGGTGGGAAAAGCAAAAAGGCTCATATAGCAAAAAGAACTAGTCTAAGCACAAAGCCCTGTGCTACTCCACAGAGAACTCTGGAGTATATGCAGATGATTTATTGTTCACATGAACAAACTGGAATCTGTGGGATACAGGCTTTAAACCAGCCTAGCGCTGTTTGCTTGATTCCTACATGTTCAAGCCGTTCTAAGAGAGTACAACAGATACTTAGTCCCTGTAGCTGTTGGACCCTATAACCATTGTTACTATTTGACTGCTTGACAATTATTCATTCTGACTGATGCTCTGTTATTATTGTAATTTGTTTTTAATTTTAGAACATTTATTTTATTTTCTGATAATAGACATACTGCTTTAAACTTCTTATTCCCCGGGCTTGTCTTGTTGAGGGAATACTTTACCAGTGGTCCCCAACCCCCGGTCCGTGGACCGGTACCGGTCCGTGGACCAATTGGTACCGGGCCGCCCAAGAAATAATTAAATATTTCCATTTTATGTATTATTTGAGTCTGGAGGATCTTTTATTTTGAAAATCCTTTAACCGGATTCTCTCAGTTACTTGCGCGCCAACACTGAGCCCACAAGCAGCAAAATGAGTAAGAAACAGATCAGGTGTCTTTGGAAAGTTTCTTTGCAAAGAGGAAAAGGCCCAGAGAAGAAACAGGAGAATGCATTTATCCCGGACTGGTAGGTGAGTCCCACATTACAAGCCGCTCTGTGTAACATGCGGCGATCGGCTCGCTAATGAGGCAATGAAGCTTCAAACTGCTTCGCCACATAGAGACCAACCACGCTGTGGATATAAGCAACACTTCGGGTGTTATTGTCTCCATCACTCCCAGATGGGACCGTCTCGTTGCAGAGAAACAAGCTCAGGGCTCCCTTTAGTCATTATCGTGAGTTAAAATTTTCACGAAAGTAAAATGCTCGTTTTTGTGGCGCATCTGTATCTTATTTTGAAGGGATATGTAAACGTTACCATAGCGACCAGAGTCAGAGAGCGTTTGGGCAGTGGTCGAGAGGAGATGAGTAGAGCTTGTGAGTCTTAAGTCTGGTTTAGACGGCAAGATTTAAGGATTGTCGGCCGATTTTCCAAACCTCTGTGATCACAGAGCTGATAAAAGTACAACAGGTTCGATCGGTTCGTGTGTCCAGCCACAAGGCGGATATACACACCACACGAACCGATTCCAGTCAAACATCGCGATTCCAGAAGAAAATCCACAAAACCACCAACATAGCATATGGGAATTTAGAATGACCAAACACGGATGACGATGTAGAAACAATAGTGACAGTTTGTGGACTCATTTTAAGAGATAAAAGACGTAACAAAAAGAAAAGGCGGTGGATAAAAGACGACGGGGAGCAGCCGCTCTATTTGCTGCACTATGATTTGGAGGTGACTATGTTTTTTCATAGTTAACATTTTTAACTGAATAAACATAAACATATATAATAATGACCTTTACATATAATAATAAACATTTCCACATATCGTCTCCGATATCCACCGGACTCACAGTTGCGCGATATGTCAGCTGTTTGGGATTCCCCTCTGTTCTTACGTCACTGCGCTTTCTGATTGGCTACCTGTCACATTCAACAGGTTGCATTCTCGTTCCTAGTCAGGGTAAACCCCACAGGCTGCGATAAAAAGACCAAGACAAGCCAAATTGGGTATATTCAGGATTTAGCGGGAACACCAACATGCAGAAGTCTTATCTGACGGTTCTCTCTCTCTCTCTCTCTCTCTCTCTTTCTCTCTCTGCCCTCCTCGTGCCCCCCACAACCCCTACGGAGCCGCAAAATTTTCCAAGTCTTGACCGGTCCGTGGTAATCTACTGCATGAAGATAACTGATGAGTAGCCATGTTGACTCAACAGAACCACCTCTTCCCTTCCCTCTCAGATTATTGGATTAATGGTTTCTAGAGGTTCTAAAAGTAGAAGGGGAGGCTGAGCACATGGAATAAGCTCCCAGATTAATACCCAGAGGCAAACATCTTGTCCAGAATGAAAAATTTTGTTTTTTTAAATGAGTTTACTGTCACTTTCTTCTACTAAACATGTGCGGTGTTCTTTTCTGTGTTTACAGTAATCCAGGATGGATGAGATTGTCATAGCAGGAATATCAGGCCGCTTGCCAGAGTCTGACAACCTGGAGGAGTTTTGGGAAAACCTCATCAATGGTGTGGACATGGTGACAGAGGACGACCGGCGGTGGACCCCAGGTTAGACATGCAATGTGGAATCACTGGGTTTGAATTATGGTGTAATAAATTACATCTGTGCGGCACCTTGCCCAGTCAAAACATTTAACTTGTTTTTCTCACATTTCACATACATATTGTTTTTATTAGTAATTCAGTTCAATTCAATTCAATTATGTGTTAAATCTAAACATACACAGATGAAAATATTTGAAAAGAAATCAGCTGCAGGTGGATTTCATGCTGCAAGTGCTTCTTCAGTTGTATTTTCTGACCATTTCATTGATGCATTATAAGTATTTTAAAATTTCTGGAGGATCATCATCTCCACCAGGTTCATTTATGTGAACTAGATCAGACGTTTATTATGAAAGTGGGTGCTTTACTGGACCATTTCCCTCTACACGTAACCACATCTTCAAATAGTATAAAGAACACAGTTGTACATTGTCTAAATAATTAATTAGTATAATAATAATTAGTATTTCATTGAAAACCTCTGTTTTTTATGCTTGCCACATTTAAAATATGTTCTAGTAAATTGCTTATTTTGATGTAAAATTGCTTCAGCATTGTCATTAAACGCAGTTCGGACTCAACTGAACTATAATCAATCTGCTTTTCCGAAGGTTTGTATGGCCTACCCAGAAGGAACGGCAAACTGAAGGACATTAGTCATTTTGATGCAGCTTTCTTTGGAGTTCACCCCAAGCAGGCCAACACCATGGACCCCCAGCTCCGTCTCATGTTGGAGGTCGCCTATGAGGCTATCATGGATGGAGGTGGGTAAACACTGTGAACTACTAACAGCATCCAAATTGTAAAGCTTAACTGAGTTGTCATTGTTCAAAAACCTGTTGCCTACAGGTCTGAATCCGAGCAGCATGCGCGGCAGCAGGACGGGGGTCTATGTTGGGGTGAGCGGCGCTGAAGCCGGTGAGGCCTTCAGCAGAGACCCAGAGGAGCTGCTGGGCTACAGCATGACCGGCTGCCAGCGCGCCATGTTGGCCAACAGACTCTCCTACTTCTTTGACTTCAAAGGTATGTGTGCACAGTTAGTGGCCAACACTATGCATTCAATAAATGAGAATATTACTGAAGGCTTACTATGTTTATTTCAACAACTCCATCACTGAGTGGAACACATTATATAGCTATATTAATTCCACACTGTCTGATGTTTTCAAGTTTTTGATTCTATTAATTATAATTTTCTGCTCAGAGTTCATGAAATCACAACATTTAAGATTGGAATATTCCATCAGACCAATAAAAAATGTTTACTACAGAAATAGGCAGTTAGAGAAAAGTACGTCTAAGACCTGGCTGTTTAAAGTATATTTACAAAACATACTTTTAATCGGACAAACGGGCCTCATCTTGATGGATATTCAAATCATATATACAGTGTGAATGTTTTCCAGGAAAAACAGCAACTTAATAACAATTACAGAATAACAATGACAGAAAGCCGTCTGTGAAAATCTTGTTGCCAAACGGCAAAATCCTGAAGATGCATTTGATCCAGTTTATGAAGTTCATCAGCCATGATAATATCTGAATACCTCACTACACAGTCCGGCCGCAGTTCTGATCATTGTAGACTTCTACTTCTGTTGACTCTTCCAGTCAACAGAGGTTCACAACACCATGAAGTACTGCTTTATTTTAGATAAATGTTTGCTGGATCTTTTCTCATTTTAACACAACAGAATAACATTAAAACACTTGTATATGCCGACTAACACAACCACAGCCTTGATGCAGTGGCTCGCCTTTAACTTCTGTGTGTGTTTTACTCATGTACATTTCAAAAGAGACTGATGACACGAAAATAATACAATTTTTATGCAACCTTTCTTCTTCCTGGTACTGTTTTAGAAATGATCCTATTCAGTTTTGCATTCCTTTGGATCAGACTATGCTATGTTTGATAAGTGTACAGTATTTTATGTTGTAATTTTCCCCTTACTGTACAGTATGTTATGGAGACCTTAATGGGAAATTGAAAGAAAAAATGAAAAGGTAAACTTTCTGGTCCACATGTGGTGCCACCATATTCCAACTTGTGCGCATAAGATAGCATCTTTTCTCTTCAATGTCTCTTTAGGGGCTCTGTAGTATATTATTCTTAATTTATTCATTTAGTTTTTAATATATTCTTATTATTTTCTCTTTGTGTGAATATACAAGACTTGATGTCCTGTTACTTTGCTGTGGCTACACCTGAATTTCCCCTCTGAGGGACAGTAAAGGATATTTCTATGGTAAATGGCAAATGGCCTGTTCTTGTATATCACTTTATCAGGTCCAGAGAACCCAATAGTGCTTCAAACTACATTCAGCCATTCATTCATTCACACACTGATGGTGGCAAGCTACATCTTTTCAACCCTGTTCTATTCAGTTTTTGCATCCCCTTTTTTGTTGATTCACTTTTATGTCATTGCCTCCAGGTCCCAGCGTTACCATAGATACAGCCTGCTCCTCCAGCCTGCTGGCTCTGGAAAACGCCTTTCATGCGATTCGGCAGGGCCACATCGATGCTGCCCTGGTGGGAGGAGTCAACTTACTGCTTAAGCCAAATACTTCAGTCCAGTTCATGAAACTGGGGATGCTGAGTCCTGAGGGGACCTGCAAGTCTTTCGATGCATCAGGTAGACGAATTTGGCCCAAAAAATATTTTTTTAAATGTTAGTCATAATTAAGATGAGTCATTCTTACAAATTCAAGTGAATAGTATATGACTGCACTCATTGTCTTTTCATTATTTTTTTTATAAATTAGGAAATGGATACTGCCGTTCTGAAGCAGCAGTAGTGGTGCTGCTGACCAAGCGATCTGCAACAAACAGAGTCTATGCAACTGTAATCAATGCTGGCAACAATACAGATGGATACAAAGAACAAGGTCAGTAGACCCACCAAAAGTCTGTAAATGTAGAAGATTTGGCCTCTCTGTAATATTATATATTGGATAAAATGCATTAATGTAAGAATAAAGGCAATTTATTAGAGCTTCATGATTTAAATGCTTTTACTAAGTGGGCTGAATTCATCTAGTCACTCAAAGCACAAGAGGTTTCTCAAATCTTAGAGCCATCTGTCTATTACAGGACAGGATAGAGACACACAGGACAAACAGCCATACACACACTATGGCACAAACCACTAGTTTTATGTTCTGTGCCAATTTGTGTGCTGTATTGGAGTGTTAATTAGCTAAAGGAATTAAAAGTTCCTTAGAGTGTTCATTTATGTTGAGTCCACTTATTTGCCAGGTTTCCTTTTTGGTTTTCTAATTGGCCTCTTGTTGCCTCAGGTGTAACGTTTCCTTCGGGTGACATGCAGCAGACTTTGGTTCGTTCTCTCTATAATGAGGCCAATGTGTCCCCTGAACAAGTGGAGTACATCGAAGCCCACGGCACTGGAACAAAGGTCAATACACAGCTTGTGGTGTCATAAACACACCATTCATCTTCCTAATCTGTTTAGATGTTGCATCACCACACAATGTTCCTTTCTCATCTGTCCAGAATATTTCACAAGGATTATCTTGTCTCTGCTGCATCTCTGTTGTCTGCTTGCAGGTCGGAGACCCACAGGAGGTGAATGGGATCGTCAGTGTTTTCTGTCAGGCAAAGCGAGAGCCCCTGCTGATAGGCTCCACCAAATCCAACATGGGCCATCCAGAACCTGCTTCAGGTCTGGCTGCCCTGGCAAAGGTGAGCGAATCAGAAAACCTCTTACCGTCAGCTTTGAGACTGATATGGGAAGCCTCTGATTAGTGTCAGAGACACCAAATAGAGGTTTCTCAAATCTTTTTGTTTGACTTTCTGTGTTTGTGCTGATGGATAAATAAGAAGCCTGGGCTAGGAACTCTGAAGTATTGTCGTCTCCTCTGCAGTCACAGATGTTTTCATCTTTTCTTCAGGTGGTTCTTTCTCTGGAGCGAGGCGTTTGGGCTCCCAACCTGCACTTTACTCACCCTAATCCTGACATTCCTGCCCTTACTGATGGTCGGGTCCAAGTCATCAACCGGCCCATTCCCGTTCGTGGGGGCATTGTAGGGATCAACTCTTTCGGATTCGGGGGCTCCAATGTTCACGTCATTCTTCGCCCAGCTAGCAAACCAACGAACTCACCTATGCCACGGACGGTTCCCAGAATGCTTCCGGTGTGCGGCCGTACCGAGGCTGCAGTGAACGTGGTCATCCAGAAAGGGAAGGAACACAGCAGCAATGAAAACTTCTTGTCTTTGCTAAGCAGAGTGTCAGAAATCCCGGCTGCTAGCATGCCCTACAGGGGCTACGTTGTTCTCGGGTCTCAGAACGATGTAAAGGAGGTTCAGCTGTCGCAAGCTTCAGCCAGACCACTGTGGTACATCTGTTCTGGTGAGTCATCATCCACGTTCATTTAGTTATGCAATCAGACAAGTATCAACATGTTAACCCAACATTCCTGCACTAGCTAAAGCCAGTGTCGCTGTGTTTGAGGCATTGAAGAATTAATGTACCCCATCATAATCAACAACCATCCTGTGCAAAAACTGTTCCTGCTTGCGCAGAGTTCAGAACTTCATCTGTAAAAAGTACAGAAAAGCAAAGGATGTGTACATCTAGTGAAAACAAAGGCAAAAACATCAAACCTTTGCCTTAAAGTACACTTTGAGTTCCAGCAGTTCAACCGAAAACTTAATAAGTTAAGTTGGACACTGGTCCAACTTGACTTATTACTGCAAAGCAGTCAGCAACCATTGATAAACAAACTCAACACAAACTTTCCGGCATACAACAATGTGACTGTTTGTGTGTGTGTGTGTGTGTGTGTATGCGTGGTGTATGTGTGTGCGTGTGTGCGCGCACAAACCCGTTTAGTAAGGTAGCCTTTGTAAAATGACTGTGCATGCACATGTTGTAGAAAGGTGCTGCTCCAGTAGAAAAATGTACTGAATTATGTAATGATGTGGAGTCTGGAAGGAAGCCAGCTGTGATTGGTTAGTTCTCAAGGAATGTTGAAGATACAGTGGCTCTAAAAAGTATACACACCCCTGGTAAAATTCCAGGTTTTTGTGATGTACACAGGTGAGACCTTTACACCTCTACTTTTATTATTATTTTATTAAGCTTTATTTCACCAGGATAATCTCATTGATATTAAAGAGGATCCTGAGCAAGACTAGCAGCAGCACACAGAATATTCACATCAAAAACAGAACAGTTTTTCCAATAAGGTTGTTGAGGAAGTTTTTGATTCATTTTTAAGAATTGTTCTTCTTGAGTTTACGCTTGTGATCAGTTGCAATGATTAACCTGAAATATAGTTCAGCTGTTCTTGTAGAATTCTCCTGATATTTGTCCATTTGCATCCTTTCGCTGAAGCCAAAGTGATAGATCCTCCCCAGTGAAGGCAGTCACAAACAGTCAAACAAATGGAGTTGGTGCCATTATAAAAACTGAATATTTTTCCAAACTTACTGAAAAGACAAGACTGAAACCAGTTGGAGGATCTGCCAGTGTGCTGAGAGCAACACTGGAGATTTTCCATCAGGTTGTGTCCTACAAGAGACTAACATTTTCCGTAATCTCCATATCTAGACCAGTGGTTCTTAACCTTTTTTGAGGTACCGAACCCCCCAGTTTCATATGCACATTCACCAAACCCTTCTTATTCCCCCCTCCTTCCCCTCCCACACACACACAAAATACTTTGCGGTATTCTGATTTAGTATTAACTGTGTTACCACCCCCACGCCACTAGAGGCAGTAGCAACCCCGAAAAGATGCGACTAAGGAGCAGATTTAGGCTATAGAATTTGGTAAAAACGGTGAGTTTTGCTGAAGTAAATAAAGACACAAGCTCAAATCCATGCTGAGAGTGAAACTCTGTCAATCTTTTTTTTTTTTTTTTACTTTATTTACAAACAAACAATATACAATTGCATACATAAACGTGCTCGAGGTTGCTGGGGTAACAAATCCATAAATTCCATCAGAAGAGAAAAAAACAAACAAACAAACAAAAAAACTAAAATTACAAATCAAATTCATCACTCAAGGGGTCTAGGGGTATGATTCTCGCTTTGGAACTCTGTCAATCAGTGCTCCTCCACAGCTCTGATTGGCTAAGCAATATAACGATCCTCTGCAGCAAGTGATGGCAAAGCGGGGCATCATCACGACTTTACACAAGTGTGTCTTTATCTCCGCGGCTGAGGCTCTGCCGAACCCCTGAGACCGACTCATCGAACCCCTGGGGTTCGATCGAACCCAGGTTAAGAACCACTGATCTAGACTAAGAAGAAGTTCTGTAAAACAAAAGTCTTTTCTTCTAAAGAAAACTCAAAACTCTCCCAAAGAACTTTTAAAGGCAGAGTGAGCAAATAAGTCAAAATAAGAGATGATGACAGACTGCTTCCAAAGATTGAATCCTGAAACAGAATCAAAACATTGGTCCCGTATTTTTTAAAATGTGTTTTCCTCTTGAATTGTACAGGATACCACATAGTTTACATTGAAACATTGGAGTAAAATGTTGGGAAAGATTTGTAATGGCTCAGTTGCTTGCGTCACAAAAACCTGAATCAGTTCCCCTCCAAATCAGTTGGTGGCAGCAGTGATGCATACTTACACAGTATATTAATTAACCAAGTTTATGTGAATAGCAATTTTCAGCACAAGGTAGATCAACATGCATTACATCATGAAACATAAAAACATCGTAATATATCATATAGCCACCAGTTGTGAAACCAGCAACAGACTAGGGCTGAAACGATTCCTCGAATGATTCGAGTACCTCGATTACTAAAATATTCGTTTACAACAGCCCTACAACAGACATTACTCTTTGTCGAGTTCTATCATTGAAATCATCACTTTTAAATCAAGGCTTTTAGCCTTGATTTAAAGGAACTCAGTGTTTATGAAAATCGACGTATATTTATTCACTTCAAAAAATATTTTCTGTCTTTAGAAAATTATTTGGAGAATTCAGATGTTGTGCTCTGAAATGGCTGTGGTGCCAATCAGTTGTTGCTCCCCTCTGAGTAAACAATGGTCCCAACCTTACCCCCCCAAGAAAATATTGTGGTTTTGCTTCTATCAATACAACACTGCTCATAATTAACTGATTAGTCCATGATGGTGCAGAAAGCTCAGGTGGTTCAGCACAAGGAAAAAATAGAAAAGACTTGTAGTTTATTTGAACTCCCCCGATACACACAGGGTGTTTTTGCTTATTGTAGTTGTTGAATTCAGACTAGTATCTGTCCATAGGTATGGGAACCCAGTGGGCAGGTATGGGCCGCAGTCTCATGCAGCTGGTGGACTTCAGAGAGTCCATTCTGCGTTCTGACGTTGCCCTGAAGGACACTGGCCTGGTCGTGTCTCGGCTGCTCAGTGAAGCTGATGATGCCACTTTTGAGGACACTGTTAACGCCTTCGTTGGTCTCGCTGCCATACAGGTCAGGTACAGCCTTTCTCCTCCTTCAGTGTGTGAACTGCGAGCAGCAGCTCTAAAATGTGTTGTGTTTTTGAATGGTGTTTATAGATAGCCCTCATCGATCTGCTCAGGAAGATGGGTCTTCAGCCTGACGGCATCATAGGACACTCTGTGGGAGAACTGGCCTGCGGATACGCTGATGGTTCCTTCAGCCACAGCGAGGCCATTCTGGCCGCCTACTGGAGAGGCCACTGCATCAAAGTGGCCCACCTACCTCCAGGAGGCATGGCTGCAGTTGGTAAGGAACCTAGCTATAAGCTTTGTCTATTGTCTTTGTTTCCACTGAGAGGGGCTGAGTTCCACAACAACCGATACAATGATGGCAGAAGCACAACTTACTGAGATTTAAACCTGGTAGAAACAGTCTGGATTCATTTTAAAGCTTACTGAGGTTGAAACTAACTACAAAAAGATTCTTATTCATTTTAAAGAGCACAACAGAATCAGAACCAGCGTTATTTGCCAAGTTTGTTAATACAAACAAGGAACTGAACTCTGATTTCACTTTGCTTTTAATGTACATACATTTAAAAAAGAAGCTATGTTGTGATGACTTCCTGTAGGAATAGTTTCTGAAAGAGCAGGAGCTTTTAAAGAGACAGTGGCTTCACCACCCAACCCCGGATAAGTGGAAGACAGTAGATGGATGGAATGGATGGATCATTGGATGGATCATTGGATGGATTATTGGATGGATGGGATTTATGTCTGTAGGGACGAGTGTTAACGAATCCCACACACTTGGATGTTAATATTCAGCTTTAATTTGCAATGTTTGACCTCTGCTGGGCTTCTGGTTCCATGAAACAAATATGATTATTGGCTTAAAATTAAAATGCTAAACTAAATAAAAAACATTACACTTATCAAAACCCATCAGAACAATAAGGACTTCCAGCACCACCGGGAACATCAGACAGCTGGATCCTTCTTAATAAGCTGGTCAGCTTCAAGCTCAGCTGCAGCCAGTCAGAGTTCAGTTTTAGTTCTGCAGGAGGCAGTTTCACACGACAGAGAGCTATTTGTCCCAGAGACGATTTACATAACAGAACCTTACCTAACTCCCTCTGGATGCTACCCAGTTACTGAACCGCACTGGAAACATTAAACATATCTAATGTTTGATTATTTTTCAGAACATGGCAGTGATGTGACCTAACTTGTCCAAGATTTTAATTTTTGGGTTGAATCTCTTTGATGTTTCAAAATGATGGATTCTGTTTGAGGTTTTAATTAAGAATGTAAATAACATTATTTCAGTCTGCACTATTAAATATAGATTTTGTTTTCTATACGGCAGAAAAATAAGATCTCAGTATATGTTGTCATGCTAGTCAGATTTGGCGCTCTGTCTTGGTTAGCAACATTTAACAGTTGAGTAAAGCTCCCGTTCTTTCCAGGGCTGACCTGGGAGGAGTGCATCGCTCAGTGTCCTCAGGGAGTCGTTCCTGCCTGCCACAACGCCGAGGATTCTGTTACCATCTCAGGCCCTCAGGTTAGGCTTTCTTTTTTTTCCACATGGTTCTAATGCTGATTTTCTTCTGCATGTTCATATTTGACTGTTTTTGTGCGCTATAATTAACAAAAACATTCCAATCTCAAGTGTGCCAAGTTTGTTCACCTCCAAACCGGTGGAGGACTGGTTCATTTCCAGCAGCTTTCAGAGCAGGCACTCTCAAACCTCTGAGACGTTCCTGCGCTCAGACTGTCTGAAGGTCTGACCTCCGGCTGCAACTGCAGTTCCAGGACCATTTTGCAAGCGCTGATGGGACAAAGTTCAGACAGGCTGAAACCAGCGTTGTGCAAGTTTACAAAAACTGGTTCTCAGCTCACAGATTAAGACTGAGTCATGTATCAGTCAAACTTTATTTATAAAGAGTTTTTCAAGTAGAAGAGTGTAACAGTATTGTAAGGAGAAGGAAAGGCATGAAACCTCTGGAGAAGCACCTTGTTCTTGTTAATTTTCATTAATATTTTTATTAATGAATTTAACATAATAAAAAGGGCAATGACAATGATTTCAGTTCAGAATCATAAACCAACCCTGTGCCACTGGAATCATGGTGCTTCCTGCTGTTTGATCACTGAGTTTCTTCCATATCAATATGTATAACAGCTACATAAAGAAGATGCTAATCTAGCAACCTGTGGATGTCTTTCTTAACTAATGGTGTGTGTGTCTTTCTGCAGGAAGCAGTCCGTGCGTTTGTGTCACAACTAAAAGAGGAAGGAGTGTTTGCAAAGGAGGTTCGCAGTGCCGGCGTGGCTTTCCACTCCCACTACATGGCCTCCATCGCTCCTAACCTGCTGGCTGCTCTGAAGAAGGTACGCAGCCTCGCTGGAAGTCAGCAGAATGCAACATTTAAGTTGTTTTGGAGCAACTGCACAACACATTTCCTGTTATTTTAAGGCACCTATGAGATGAGATGTTGTAGCTGTCTTCAGGTCATGCTGTTCAGCCTTCAGGGTTCTCTTCTCTGCAATAGAAAAATCTGTTTTTTTCTTCTACTGACTTGACTGTAGTACGAGTAATTGAGAATCTATTGGGTGTTATATTGATTACAAATGTAATCAACAAGAAAATTCAACTGCGGTAGCCACCATTCAACCCATGGTTGGCAGCACTGTGATGATTTTTAGCAAAATATTGCAGAACTAAACACATTTAAATGAAACTGGCAACATTTGCACAACAACATAGAGACTAATTGAGACAGTTTGCCTGCAAAACAAGTTGATTTTCGGTTTAGTTGTCCTTTAAGGCACAGATTGTTGCTCTGCTCCTTTGGACAGAGTTGGACAGTTGAATCACAATGACCAGTTGAAGCACTAATTACAGTTTTAACTGAATATGATGCATCCTTTAATGATGTGGATCTGAATTGAATAATTTTGAACCTTAAATCAGATTATAATCACAATGCTAACTTTCATCTTTGAATGCATGTTTGAGACGTTATTGTTTTAAGAGATGAAAGATTTGGGAGAAGGTTTTCCTGGTCCGGTGTGAAAATCAGGTCTCCTTGTTGATAGTTATCTGAGCGTTACTTCACACACATCTGGTCTGATTCCATCTGTTGACTGCTCTGGTGTCCCTGATGTGAAATGGACTGCGGGTAGGAAATCTGGCTGATTTCTCCAGCAGAACCCAGTGGTTCTGGGACGGTCCAATGGTGTGTGGCATCGTCCCCAAGGCTGACTCAAAGGACCTGTGCCAATATTTCTCCATCTCAAAAGACGAAGGTGGGGTGATGGGCTCTGGCCAACGGGTGACCTAGATCAGAGGACAATTGGACCTGTGTTGTTGGCCACAGTGAGACTGAATGTGTCCAGTGAGATGCAACTGGACCCGGTTTTCTTTCTGAACTCTGGTCTTCTCTGTTTCAGAGTGAGAGCTGGAAACTAGAGAAGGAATAGGACTCCTTTTCACACAAAGTCTTTGAAAACTTTGAAAAACCTCTAAGAGCTCCTGGGGTTTAATCAGTTGAATTGAGTTGAATTGCTGAATATTTGTCTATTATTGTGTCCAAATCCCAAGTGATCCTTGTCAATAGTCGTAGTTTTAGCTTTTGTTTCCTTTCTCTCTGTGTCTGTTAGTTGTTACTTAAGTTACATTCAGTAAATGTGTGGAAATACATTTATTTCATAAATAAAATGTTTCCTTTTTAATTCCAGCTCATGATGATTGTTTCCTAATTGTTACCTGACTTCTACATCATTTCTTATTCAATAAGAAATTTTTGAATGCGAAATAAATTCAGTTTTGCTGGTTTACATTGGTAGATGTATGAGAATGTAATAATTCATTCTTACAGTAGGATAAGTTAAAATGGCACTAATATGCTAGTATATATTTTCTGATTATATCCCCATAAGATACTGTACTTTAAACGACTCTCGCCTGTGTCAGGTTTGTTCATTAACTGGTTCTCAGTCTGTGTGTTTCACACCAGTATCTACTGTTGTTTGTGATGCTAAAGGTGATCAAGGAGCCACGGCAGCGCTCCCCTCGGTGGATCAGCACCAGCATTCCTCAGTCTGAGTGGGGTTCTCCTCTGGCTATGCTCAGCTCAGCTGAGTACCACGTCAACAACCTCCTGAGCCCCGTGCTGTTTCAGGAGGCCCTCAGTCTGGTGCCTGACAACGCTGTGGTGGTGGAGATCGCACCTCATGCTCTGCTGCAGGTACTTCCATCTAACGTGAAATACTGTATTCAATTATCACAGCTTCATGCTCTGTTTGTCTGTATTAGATCGACGTTTAAAAGGGGATTAGATTGCTGGTGCTTTTTACTTGATGGGGTCCTGAATATGTTTGTGGCCAGTTAATGGTTCCTAACTGATGGTAAATAAAGTGTAAAATAATAAATAATTTTTAAAAGAGGTTACTGCTCCCTCCGGAGCTTTACTATAAAAAGCGTTGCTTTTTTACAAAAGTTTTAATCAAATCCATATGTGTTCTGAGACCTTTAAAAAGAAGAGTAGTTATGTCTTTAAATTAGGTATTGAACCCTATTAGGTTCAACACCTAATTTAAGAATATTTGTTTAAGGATTTATAGGATTTATAGAATATAGGATTTAAGAATATTTTCTTAAATCCTAAATTCTTAAATCTTAATTCCTAAATATTCTTAAAGGGGCAGTATTATTTAAAATTGACTTTCTGAGCTTTACATGTGTTATAATGTTATTCCCTCATCAAAAACGTACATCTTCCTGTCCTCTAATGTATCTTATACAATCCATAATATGACATCCTTGGTCTGTGTCCCAAATAGATAATATATTACTCATACTTCATAATCAAATAAGATTATCCAGACATCCTTCTGAACAGTATGCACCAAGAAAACCATACTCTGTGTGTGCATGTCTGTGTGTCAGAGTGGTAACAGATAAACTGACCAGAGCCCGTTATCTGCTGAATGCCCCGTCTTGTCAGCTCTTATCCAGCTGGCTGAATTTATCTAAAACACTGATTTTCACATATTTCTGTCCCCTTAAACTCACACTTAAAAAAGTAAATATATCCTTTGCACCGGTATTCAGACACTTCTTTTCCTGAATGACAAATTTTCTCCCTCAACAATGGTCAAGCTAATGGCTACAAACACTGTTATCAAAGACATTAGGCTTTTGTTTCAGAGGCATAGAAAATAGGAAAATAACACACCTTCCCACACATTTAGCACTGGAGCATACACTAATTGAGCTCTGCAAAAGCCAGCAGCCGTGGAGTGTTTTGGAAATGACGAAGTCAGAAACTGGGAGTAGTCATAGAGCATTCATTTCAGTACATTGATATTTTTATATATAAAAACATAAACAGTAAGAGGCAATGATATAATGTAGCAGAACACCAGGATTTCCACATAACTGAATCCACTATACATGCTCGATACAAAACAGAAAAAATATTTCAATACACCAGTATACATGGCATACGTTACTTTCTAAATTGATTGATCTTGGATTAGTACAGGTATAAATAATAACTAAACCAATGTTTTCCTCTTAGGCCATCCTTAAGCGCAGCCTGAAGCAAACATGTTCCATCCTTCCTTTAATGAAGAGAGGCCATGCTAACAACCTTGAGTTCTTCCTCTCAAACATTGGCAAAATCTACATGAATGGGTGAGTGAACGCCTCAAACATGTTGTGTTTTTTTACTGTTAGTATGACTTCTGGATTTGAACTTATTTTCTGCCTCCTAATTTTTGCTCTCACACCCTGGATTGTTTTGGTCTGAACTCTTTTAATTGCACTTGTTTAGGATCAACTTGGATGCTAACAGCCTGTACCCGGGGGTAAGCTGTCCTGTCCCAGTTGGCACTCCAATGATCTCTCCCTTAGTGCAGTGGGACCATTCCCAGGTTTGGGATATCCCCAAAGTAGAACATTTTTCCCACAGCTCAGGAGGATCTAAATCCGCTGCCGTCTATAATATTGGTAAAAATGCAGTTTTCGACTTCATTGCTTGTGTGCTCATTCAGATTTCTAATGACTCTTTTTTTCACCATTGTCTCTCTTATTGAAACAGAGATAAACTCTGAGTCATCAGACAACTATCTCATTGAACACTGCATCGATGGACGCTTTCTCTACCCAGCAACTGGTTACCTTGTGCTGGCCTGGCGCACTTTGGTCAGGAGTCGTGGGATTGTAATGGAATCCACTCCAATCAGCTTTGAGGATGTGAAGATCCACAGGGCTACCATCCTGCCAAAGACTGGTGAGAGACCAGGGCTCAGCATGGAGTCCAGTCATGGATTAATGACCCACTTATCCATGTTAAGCTGTTCACTGTGTCTCAGGGTGACACTGTGTCTCAGGTCCAATTCAATGCCATTTCCTCTTTTCAGGTCTGAACCATTTTCAGTAGTGATGAATCATTTATTAACCCATATAACAACCTAATAAACATCGGGAGACTGTAGTCAGTAAGAGTATAAGACACAATCAAAAGAGCGTTTTTATTGACTTAATTAGCATAAGGCCAATAAGTTGTGGATATTACTATTAAGTAAACAGCTTACGTAATAGTAATATACTTAGCTTTTAAGCTCAGTAAGCATAACTTTAAAGTGTCCCCTTCCTGTATAGACAAGACAACACTGCAAGTGTTAATCCTTGATGGAAGTATGTAATTTAGTTGAACATACTGAACAACAGGTGTTTTAGTGGAAACAAGGATCTGGTTCATTCACAAGTATCCAGCAACAGCCACATTCCCTTTCTGTGTGTTCTGATGATTCAGGATCCTACTTTCTCTGATGACTACTTGGAGTCAACAGGGTTGGTAGAATAGAGTCCAGACTATTTTCAGTTTTGCTGACTTCACTTTGAGTTTTTTTAAAAAAGACTTTAAGCACAAAACTCTTAAGTTTAAGTAGTTTTACAAGCTGACCTTTCATCAATTCATTCCCACATTGATGGTGCTAAGTACATAGCATTAGCTTCAAGTGTATACTGTTGTAGAAATCACCTTTATTTACCTTTGGGTTGCCTCAAAAAAGTCAAAGTGTTGATCTTTAAGAAGCTTCAACAATTTTGTAAACCATTCTTTTAATTTTATGTTTTCAAACAATGAGATCACCAGGAATTTTCAAACTTCTAGCTGCAGGTGCTGTAAAATGTGAGGGCCTTAGTGTTTGTGGGCCAAATTCAGAAAATGACTCAGTTTATATTTTGATTCGAATGAATACTTAAAAAAATAGATATTTTTTGTATCAGTTATGTCAAAATGTCTGCTATTTTGACAAATCTACCATCTTCAAAACTCTGTTCATTGCAGGCTCTGTTCAGCTGGAGGTGCACCTCATGCCAGCCACCAACAAGTTTGAGGTTTCAGAGAATGGAAACCTGGTTGTCAGCGGTGAGAACTTTTTGCATCTTCATATTTCCAACAAATACACACAATGAAAATATTTTACTTCTGTTTACATTTCATTTCAGGTAAAGTAAACATCCTTGAGGATGCAGACCTTCAATCATTCCATGTTCAAATAAATCAGAAAGGCGACAAAAAGAATGATTCCAACATGAAACTTAAGTTACATGACGTCTATAAAGAACTGCGACTGCGTGGCTACGACTATGGAAAGGCTTTCCAAGGCATCTTGGAGTCCAGCAGTGAAGGTAAAAAAGTATGCCAGCATTCTTTAGGATTTAAAAATTATTTTTTGTGATACACTGACTGATAATTTAAGAATAAAAGCATAGTGGTGGAAATAAATTCAAATATGCCATAAAGATCTAGCAGATGGGTCAGAGTAGTCTTAAGCCCATCCTGATTCTTCCCCTGTTTTAGAGCAACCTCATGGATGGTACAAGCCAGCCAAAGCCAGATAGTGCACACAAGTGATTTGATTGGCAACAAACTGCATTTCTTGATTGGTTCATGGATTCCTCCTCTAATAAGGACATTTCAACCAATCCATGACAAGACCACAGTCGTAGGCGAGATGGCGTGCCATGTCAATGGTGGCAGATCCATTGATACAATAAACCTGCACTGGTACCAAAATATATCCAGTTTGGACTCTTCCGTCTTTGTGCCCAGCTTTCTTGTCTTTTATTGGTGCTTCCCAACCCTCTGCTAAACCTTATTTAAATGAATTTGTGATGGGCAGTTTTCTTCAGAACCCTAGAGGGATTTATGAGGAGATAACGGACTCATTTGAATCAGGTTTGCTGGAGCAAAAACACGTATAAGACGTCCTGGACATATAAGACGTCCTGGACATATAAGACGTCCTGGACATTGGACGCTGTGCAAGAGGGTTTGGCTCCACATTTTTTTACCCGTGGACAGAAGATTAGAGAAACATTTGTGACTCGATTAGACAAGTTCATTCTGCAAATGTTAATAAGAATTATGGTAGAAAATACAATTTTCCACTGCGTACCTCACCATATCATGTTTGTTCTCTTTGCTTTCAGGAGACAGTGGAAAGCTGCAGTGGACAGGAAAGTGGGTGACCTTTCTGGACACCATGCTGCAGATGATGGTGGTCGGGCTACCAGGTCGCAGTTTGCGCCTGCCGACCAGAATCCGCTCAGTACGCATCAATCCTGCTGTCCACCTGGACAAAGTGTGCGAGTATACTGATGGACTGCAAGGTGAGTTTAACTGCTATGTTCAAACTTAATGCTTTTAAGTCTTAACTACGGGTGGTGACATGGACTTAACATTGTATCACAATATGTTGTGGTACTAATCTGAAGAACATTTATTACTTGTTTTTTATGTAATTTGTTTTACATGTTTTTAGGCTTTGACTGCATGGCTCAGAAATCACAGCATCACAAACACAAATACTGCTCTTGAAAAACACTCCCATTTGTAATCTGTCTGTTTAGGACACCTGACACATAAAAAACTGTGATTTGTATCACTGAACTGCACGCAGTAACTGGAATTGGTAATTTTTTCAAATTGACATTTATTGATATTATCATTGAACACACAGTGGAGAATTTAGTAGAAATAGCAATCATGATAAGCTGGATAGTTTTTTGGGGATTAAATATAATTAATTGGAATTTACTGAGACAACAATAAATCAAAATTCGGTAACACTTTATTTGAAGGGGGGTGAATAAGACTGACATGACACCATGATAAACATGACATAACACCTGTCATGAACATGAATAA
>NW_006799943.1:869033-921189 GCF_000485575.1 Poecilia formosa | reverse complement strand
ATTGCACTTTAAAAATCAGGTAACTTTATGTTATTAAAGGTAAAGTTTAAACAGTGATGATTTATTGGTTAATGTTTATGAAAGTGTCATGACAGTCTGATTCACCCCCCTTCAAATAAAGTGTTACCCAAAATTCTTATCATAAAAAAATAAATGCTTAGCCCTGGTCTTCATATTAGAGGTGAACCAATAAATCACCTGTAAACGAGGTGAATTATTGGTTTGCTGCTGATACTTACATGTGACACACATCAAGTTCTACAATTATTCCCTGCCTGCCTCCTTTGTTGATGGATGTATTCATGTAAACCAGTGAAACGCTCTTAATCATGAGAATGTATGATTACATTTCTTTCTTTCTAAGTCCTTAACTCCTCTAGAAAGTCAGTGAATCTGACCAGTCAGTCAACCAACAGATTTTCTGGTTCTCTCCAGACAGAAGTTCAGCTGTTCGTTTGTGTCTTGAAACCTGAGCTCGTCATTGACTGTTTCATTGCTGTAGCTGTTGATGTCCATGTGAGCCGCTGCCTGGACAGTATTGCTGCCGGCGGAGTCCAGATCTCCGGTCTGCACGCCACTGTGGCCCCCCGGAGACAGCAGCAGCAGAGCCCCCCTACCCTGGAGGAGTTTGTGTTTGTCCCACATGTGATGACAGAATGCCTGACAACCAATCAGAGTCTAACGGAGCAGCTGAACCTCTGCAAAGGTAGAATTGGTATAATATTAGTATGTTTGCGTGATGGTGTAGCTGATGGCTTTATCACAGAATATGATCAATGAAAAGCTTGAGTCACTCAACCATTCAGCTGTGCAAAACAGCTGATGGGCTTACTGCCTCCTCCTCGAAGCTGCAGTTTCCAAGTTTCCAAGCTTCTTCTGCCTCACAGAGCAGCCTACCGTACCTCCCCCACTCAGCTCCTTCAGACTAGCCAGCAGCAATTAGTAAAGACCTGGTGGAACTGCATCTGCTGAGCTCATTATACAAGCTACTTCTCAGTGCATCGCTGGTGAAACAATGGTAAACGGTTAATAGAGGAGCCATGTTGTGATGACTTCCTGAAGGCGGAGTTTCAGAAAGAGTAGGAGTTTTTAAAGAGACAGAGGCCCAATTTCAAGGTGTTAAATTACAAAGTCAAATCTTATATCAAATTTTATATCAATATATCATATTTGACATATACAGCATTTTCATAACAACAGAAGGTAACATAGTTATTTGATTGTACTTTAAAATGGCGCTATGTGCCTGGAAACCACTTAATGCTGCCTCTTTAAAGACTGGAATTGGAGAAGTCGTGGTATGATTTAATTCTACATCTTCTCTGCAGGTTTGATTCACACACTACAGCTGAAATTGGCTCCTCATGGTGTGAAGCTGGCCGTTCCTGGGTTACCCGGCGACCTGGCGGGTTCTCCGCCTGGCCAGGAGACGTCGGCGCCCTGCCTGCTGCGCCTGCTGAGCCTGCTGTGTGGCCTGGAGCTGAACGGAAACCTCCAGTCGGAGCTGGAGCAGGTCCTCGTCAAGGAGCAGGCCTGCCTGCTGCAGGACGGCCTGCTGCACGGCCTGCTGGGGGATCCCGTCCTCCGCCACTGCCTGGACATCAGCATGGAGAACTGTACGCCTGGGAGGATCAAAGTTCTAGAGGTAATATCTGAGATTTTCCTGGAAATGAGCAGTTTTCATTATGATCCATGCGTCCCATAACGTGTTCCTCTCTCTTACCCCCCTAGGCTTTTGCAAATGATGGCCAGCTTTTCTCCCGTGTGGTTCCCCTCCTCAACATTCAGCCGATGCTACATGTCGACTACACTGCCACAGCAACACGCCTGGATCTGCTGTCCGCCCATGAAGCTGCGCTGGAGGAGCTTGCTGTGGCTTCAGCGCAGTGGGACCCCCTTAGCGAGCCGGCTCCTGGGAGGATGGCTGGCGGAGCGGACCTGGTGGTGTGTAACCATGCATGGGGTCCCCTGAGGACGGACCCTGGACAGCTGGTGGCTAACCTGGCCTCCGGGGCCAGAGAGCAGGGCTTTGTTCTGATCCACACCCTGCTGAAGGACCAGACTCTGGGAGAGACAGTAGCTTTTCTCACCAGCATCACCCAGGGCAACGAGCAACGTGGCCTGCTTTCACAGGTTCATGGAAAACATTTTATGATAGTAATGAAGTTGACGTCATAATAATAATGATTCATAAAAAATTAATAAGTAATCTAATAGAGCTTTTTCAAGAAGTTTCTTCCCTCTGATTGCCGTGTTTTCTTTGTATTTCTCCATCCAGGCTGAGTGGGAAAGCGTGTTCTCTGAGGCCAACCTGGCCCTGGTAGCTGTTAGGAAGTCTTTCTACGGCTCCGTCATTTTCCTTTGCCGCCGCA
This sequence comes from Poecilia formosa, assembly GCF_000485575.1. Taxonomy (NCBI): domain Eukaryota; kingdom Metazoa; phylum Chordata; class Actinopteri; order Cyprinodontiformes; family Poeciliidae; genus Poecilia; species Poecilia formosa. Next base: position 918,817 of record NW_006799943.1, on the reverse strand, counting down.
AGTCTCCCAGCAAGCAGGCCGTCTACCTGCCTGTGGACAGCACCGACTTTCTGTGGGTGGAAAAACTCAAGGTGGGTTCCAGCCGGTTTTATTCCCTCAGGTCACTGATGTACCCTCATATCTGCAGATGTTTTCATTTGTTAGCTCTCCTGTCATGTTTCAGGATTTCACTTCACTTTTATGAAAAGAACGTTTTCTGGATCCTGTTAAAAACAAAAAGCCAGATCTGTCTTTTTCTTTTTGTATCCATTGTAAGGTTTTTGGTTCTGTTTGTAGTAGAATTACAACCAAAGTATTACTGACCAGAGATACAGTGAAATGCAACCTCAATAATCTGACCAGGACTGTGGTCAGGATTCTGATCTGGTTCTGATCTAGTTTTAATCTGGTTCTGATGTGGTTCTGTGTACCAGGAGATCCTTGCGGATTCCTCTGACCAGGCTGTGTGGCTGACTGCCTCTCAGGCTCACAGTGGGATCATTGGGATGGTAAACTGTCTGCGGCAGGAGCCTGGGGGAGAGCGGATACGGTGAGGCAGATGATACCTAAGCTTGTTTTTTTTATCTATCTGGTGCTAAATGTGTTTGTTTCTCCTTCTTTGTGCCCAGCTGCATGTTTGTGTCCAACCTGAATGGCTCCTCAGTGCCACCGAGCCTCCAGCCGGGTCAGAAGTCCCTCGACTCTGTGCTTGAGGCAGACCTAGTCATGAATGTGTTCAGAGATGGACAGTGGGGCACTTTCAGACACCAGCTTATCTCCCACGGTATCAGATTATTAAAACTTGCTTCATATAAATAACAGCAGTGATTTCTTCCACTGTTGCTCCCTGTATCCATAATATTAGGCTTACAGTAGTAATAGACATTCCTAATGTGTAACAGTAGCTTGGAAATGATGACCTTTTTCACAATACACCAAATTTAAAGAAACAGTTTTTGTTGCCCCTTCAGCTATTGTTTGTCTGTTTTCCAGACCTGAAGGAGGAGCTGACAGACTCTGCATTCATCAACGTGTTAACTCGAGGTGACCTGTCCTCCCTGCGCTGGATCGCCTCCCCCCACCTCCGCTCTGACCCCAGCGGCCCCTCCCTGCAGGCGTGTCATGTCTACTACAGCTCGCTTAACTTCCGAGACATCATGCTGGCTACCGGCAAACTGCCACCAGACGCTATCCCAGGTAGCTGTCAACATCCAGGTCAAAATCACTTCCCTGCATCAGTTAGTAGTTATAGAGGATGACGCTGACATAAGGTTATTATTATGGAGGCTAAGCATCTTGATAATATTGAAATTCTGTAGCATGAGTTCATCTGGAAAATATTTTCAAATGAAGATGTGTGAAAGTTCCAAACCCAAAAGATCATAAGGACCCATCTCACATTTACCGAAGAAAAGAACAGTTGAGATGTTGTAATGTAACTTTAACTAGGCCATTGATTCAGGAAGATCCTGTGACTGAATTTCAACAGTTCTCCAAAGAAGAATGGGTCAAGATTTCTCCACAGAGATGTAAAAAGACCAGTTATGACCTAATGGCAGGTATTCCTGCATGGTGTTAGGATCAGTTATTAGTTCTAATAATAAGTTACCAATGTAACTTCATCACCAATGTGATGAAGTTCATCACTTTCTGGACATGTTCCTGTTGAACATGTCCAGAAAGTATTACTCTTACCTGCTCCATCTTGTCTGTATGCCTTTCCTTCAGAAAAGTCATTTTTCCTCCTTGTTGTCTGTTTAGGGGACATGGCTCTGCAGCAGTGCCTGTTGGGGATGGAGTTTTCTGGTCGTGATCCCAGCGGTCAGCGTGTCATGGGGCTGCTGCCCGCTAAAGGCTTGGCAACGGCTGTGGAGGCTGATAAACGATTCCTGTGGGAAGTTCCCCTCAGCTGGTTAGTGTCACTCCTGCTGCTAAATGTTAAACCACCAACTTTTCCAGTGGCTCTGTTTGACCTCCACTATGTTCTTTAAAGACCTGAATGAGGGGCTTATTTACTCCTGCTCACATAAAGGGTCTTATTATGTAGAATCCACGTTTTTGAGTCTTACATCATGTTATAATGTTATTCGCTTCTTAAAAACATGTCCAGACTGTTGCTCTGGGTACCCAGAGCAACAGTCTGCTCTGGGTAACACTCAGTGTGTACCTAGAGTGGGTACTCAGAAAGATATTCTTTCATGCATGTTTGAGGAATCATTCAGTTTCCCATGGCAACCAGTCAGGGATATATAAAAACTTCGTCACATAAAGCCTTTTCCACAAAACTCCTCATCTTATTGCACCTTCCCCTCTCTGCTCCTTCAGACTAGCAGTAGCAGCAATTAGCAAACACCTGGTGGAGTTGCGTGCCACAGGGCATTGACTGCATTTCCTCCTCTTCTTTCTCTGCCCTTCTTCCTATCTAGCTGTTAATGAATAAGGGTGACTAGTGCCACAAAAACCTTTAAAAGAAATTGGACTTTTGACCGGAAGTTTGCCATCCTGGAGGCAGTGAGCATGGGGGCGGGTGCTTTACTGCAGGAGGGCTGTTGCACTTCACAGAGTAATGACACACGGAACGAACATGATGTAGAAATACTGATGCAGCGTCTCAGTATATCAGCCTGGAAGTGAAGTTAAGGCTTGGTGACATTCAGGTCTTTAAAAGAGATGATGTCCCTCAGTACACCAGCAGATTAGTCATAAAGGGGCTAAAAATTGATTTTGGATATCCGAGCTGACCTAAAACAGGAACAGTTTACTCTGATCTAATGTCATAGTGTGGGGAAAAGGTTAATTTATTTTTACAGGACATGTAATTTTTCTCATGCCTGTGTGTTTTTGTGTGTGTGTGCTTGTGTGTGTCTGAGCAGGACAATGGAGCAAGCGGCCTCGGTGCCAGTGGTGTATGCCACAGCATATTACTCTCTGGTGGTGCGGGGCAGGCTCCGCCCCGGTGAATCTGTCCTGATCCACTCGGGCTCTGGAGGCGTTGGCCAGGCTGCCATCGCCATAGCACTCAGCAAGAACTGCAGAGTTTTTACCACCGTCGGTTAGTACACCATGCTCTGTCCTTCTGCCAAGTCTTCTGTTTGCATTTCTTTCTCTTTATTTATTTGGGGGGTTTTTTAAATTAAAAATTATTATTTATGCTACTATAGTAACCTCACAAGGCTCTGATGAATATCTTACTGTTTGGATTGACCAGGCTCGGCAGAGAAGAGGGCCTACCTGCAGGAACGCTTCCCTCAGCTGTCAGCAGAATCATTCGCCAACTCCAGGGATCTGTCTTTTGAGCAGCATGTTCTGCTCCACACAAAGGGCAAAGGTCAGCACCTTCCTCATGTTATCAAATCCTGTTAAGTACACCTAGCTCAACATCATTTATGTTATGCTGTCTGTGGAGTTTGGAAAATTGCTCATCTCCTAACATACATTGGAGAAAATAGTCATTATGAAATGGGTGTGACAAAATGCACTGAAAAAAACAAAGAATTAAAAAGTTTAGATGTATTAGCTCTGTTTTCATACAAAGGTCAAGGGGGTTCAAAGGACCTGCTTCATCACAATAGCATTTTATTCCACACATTGAGTCAGAGACCTAAAGATTATTTATTACCTTGAAATGGAATCAGGTTGAATGTGGGACTCGTCTCAGACTTCTGCTGTCAGTCGGTGATATTTACAGTAATCCACCTGGTTAACTTTTTATTTTCGTCACTTCCTAATCGCTGAAGATGCAGAGAGTTTAGTTTTCTTTTGTCTTCACTCACCTGCAGCAGAAATCATCAGCAATTTGGTTCCAAAGTTTGAGAGAGGAACCGAGTGAGGCATTATTCAGAGGTGAGGGCCACAGGTTGACCTGAGGGTGACCTTCACAGCTAAACCACAGCTGCCTGTTGACACATTCTTTGTTGGCAGCATCAGAGATAGGAGAGTGAGAACAGCACCTCGTGAGCTGCGCATGCCTCTCATGTATTGTGGTGGTTTCATGGTGACCAGAGGTGACTGATTGAAGGTGGCTGTCTGGGATTTCCTTCCTCCTTTTCCTATCCAGGCATTGCTTAGAGTTTTTAGGATTTCAGACAATGAGCCCTGGACTTCACCTTCAGTAGAAGAGAAACACACGATCTGTGTGTGCAGCAAAAGTGTAACAGTTGCAAAAAGCATAGGATTATCCCTTTAATCATTGACAAATAAATACACTTTAATAAAGCACAGAAAACTCAGGCAGAGGGAGAAACAAACACTTCCAGACAGGTTTTCTCTCCTCAGTCTTTTGGCGAAGCGTAGAGCTGGACCACTGAACACTTCCTTCTCCACTTTCATTGGGTTCCATGACCTCATGTTTAGATGCACAATAAAGATACAGCAACTATATGGAATGCTGTAATATTGAGAAAATTTTGACACATATATAATTATTTTTATTTTTCAAAAACACACTGGGGTCTAACAGGACCAGAATCTGAGGCCAGGAGAATATTACTTTCAGCAGAACTGTTTCAGTCAGATCTGAAACCTCACTGAAACCCTCCAAACATGTCATTACTGTTTAGATGCTCACTCACTTAATTAGCTATTAGTATTTTAGGTAAGAAAGGAAGATTAGATACAGGTCTGGAATTTAGTTTTTTTTTTTTTTTGGCTGTTAATTGTTGCAGTTCCCCCCTTCAGCCTCCTAAGGCTGGCATAGCAAATACAGTAGACAATCAAATTCAGCACATTGAATTGGGATGAAAGTCCAATCTCTGTTATCTCTTCAGTGTAATTAGAATGTTATGTCCTGTATCAACTGTTTATGAAAAGGGAAAAAAAAAACATTGTTCTTGTGTTTTTCTGTATGAGTCAATAAGAAATCCCCACTCAGTCATGTTTTCTGCGTGTTTCAGGCGTGGATGTGGTTTTAAACTCTCTGGCTGAGGAGAAGCTCCAGGCTAGCATCCGCTGTGTCGCCCGACACGGACGATTCCTGGAGATCGGAAAATACGACCTCTCCAACAACAATCCACTGGGTCAGTATGGAAAGTTCTGACACTCCAAGTACAGTAAAGAATACAGTCAACTTATTGTTACTCATTACAAATGAGACGTGAGGGTCTGCCTGCGAAGGGAAGCTTGCTGGTGTTTGGCTAATTGTCAGGACTCTGAGCCGGTTGAGTGTCAGCTGTCTTGTTTTGGGCCGTCTACAGGTATGGCCTTGTTCCTGAAGAATGTGGCCTTTCATGGCATCCTGCTGGACGCTCTGTTCGAAGAAGGCAACAGGGAGTGGGAGGAAGTGTCCCAGCTGTTGAAGGAAGGCATTGTGGGAGGTGTAGTTCAGCCTTTAAGGACTACAGTTTTTCAGAGGGACAACGTTGAACAAGCGTTCAGATACATGGCTCAGGGAAAACACATCGGCAAAGTCGTCCTGCAGGTTGGTGCTCTTTGACTTTCAGAGATGCCAGAGCGGCGGGTTTTGGGAGAACTGTAGTTCATTTACTAATACTTTTGTCACTGTGTGTGTCATCTGGACGTCGCTTGTCTTTACACAGATCCGTTCTGAGGAAAAGGGCGCAGCCGTTCAGCCTGCATCCCCGCTGCTTCTTCCTGCTATCTGTCGGACTTCCTGCCTTCCGTCCCACTCCTACATCATCACTGGTGGGCTGGGAGGCTTTGGCCTGGAGCTTGCTCAGTGGTTGATTGAGAGAGGAGCCTGCAAACTAGTGCTGACGTCTAGATCGGGCATCAGGAATGGTACGGCACAACAGAGGAAGCTAATATTCTTGAAAAAAGGAGACAGAAACAGAGTTCTCTGTTTGTGAAGATCAGAGATCACAGGGCTCCATCCACATCCTGAAATGTGCATCACAATGAAACCCACTAACCTGATCTTCCAATTAGAGTAGAACAACAAGGAGTGAAGATGCACATGTAATTAGTTTGTTGTTCTGCCTGATCTTGTGTCAGGTTACCAGGCAAAGCGGGTCGATGAGTGGCAGAAGCAGGGCGTGAACGTTCTGGTATCCACGAGCGACATCAGCACCCTGAAGGGGACGGAGAATCTGATTGCTGAGGCGTGTGCACTGGGCCCAGTGGGTGGAGTCTTCCATCTCGCCATGGTAACACCCACTGTCAATTTCATCTTTCTTCATGTTGCAGGCCTGATAATTAGCTGTGTATGTTCAGAGTGTGTATTTATGGTTGATGGTCCAACTCTGGCCACCATTACAGCAGATGGTTCTCTGACCAGCAGTCTCACATGAAGGCTACATGGATTTGACATTTTCACTAAGTTTGTCTGTTGTTTCATTTTGACTATATTTATCATTTCATTTGTAAAACTATTAGAATAGACTGAATTACAGAGTATTCAATGGGAAAACTAATATAGTTTCTCCAGCCTTAGTTGAGTCATTTGGATGCTGCTAACTACAATGCTACCTTGTTTTAAAATGTGGTTAGCTACTGTACTTTGCAGAAGCATTAAGGATGTTTGTTAAATGAACAAATTCTTAACTTGACTATTGCTTCGAAGTTTAAACATTTAATTCAACAAACGGCACCAAGCAAAAATCTACATCAGAATGAGCTGTTTGGCCTCTGATTTCACAGATACAAGGAGGGCAGCTCTGATGGTTCTGTTTAAATCTGTCTGGCTGTAAAGTTAGAAAAAGAGAGATGTTGGATTAGGGGATACAAACCTTGCTAGGTATGATGATGGAAGAGGTGGTTTGAACTTCCTCCATCTATCTCTTAGTTCAGATGTTATTTGAGCTGTGAAGATGCTAATCAGCTGGTACCAGTTGTTTATTAAAACATTACCAGTATCTTGTTGCCAAACTTCTGGATCATAATAAATGTTCAGTAGTAAAAAGTAAGAGGAAAAATCATTTCAGCTGCACAGCATCCAAAACCAGAGGGAATATTTTTCCAAACATGACTAAAACATATGAACTAAAGTTTACAAAATAAGCAAATCAGAACTAACTTAAACATCTACTCTTACATGCTGCCACCATAAGCAGTGCAATTGTGGAACCTAGTGTTCATAGGAGAGGGAAAATGTTTCCAGGTTGATTATTTTTGAGGGGAAGGTAGATGTTTGATCTGTTTGTGTAGTTCTTTAAAATGTTATTTTTTTATTTCTCTTAGTGTTTCTGCTTTTCAGTGAAACTCTTGCTTTGTGATCCTCAGGTATTGAAAGACGGCATGCTGGAGAATCTGACGCCGGAGCTATTCCTTGATGTCAGCAAACCAAAATGCGACGGCACCATGAATCTGGACAAGTAAGATGTTTAGTCGTGCTTCATTGCATCACTTTGTATTTTGAAGAAGGTTGTTTTTTCTTTGGTCTTCTCTGTTCCTCTTTGCTGATTCAGTAATACCTGATTTATTTCCAATGTCTCCCTAGAGTGACAAGAAAGTTTTGTCCAGACCTCAGCTACTTCGTGGCTTTCTCCTCGGTTAGCTGTGGCCGTGGAAACGCTGGCCAAAGTAACTATGGTTACGCCAACTCGGTGATGGAACGTGTGTGTGAAAAGCGGCGCTTTGATGGATTGGCTGGATTAGCAGTTCAGTGGGGCGCCATTGGAGATGTAGGTGTGGTGCTGGAGACGATGGGTGGAAACGATGTAGTGATCGGGGGTACCCTACCCCAACGCATCACTTCCTGTCTGGAGGTGCTGGACTTCTTCCTGCACCAACAGCAGCCGGTCATGTCCAGCTTTGTGCTGGCAGAGAGAATAACGGTGAAGAGTGAGGCAGGGGGTCAGAAAGACCTGGTGGATGCTGTCGCTCACATTCTTGGTAAGAATCAAAAAAATATTTGGTGAATAATTCTTGGAAATATTAAAATGGCTTTTGATTCCCACAATTTGTTTTGAAAAACAAAAAACAAAAGTCCATGTTTTTGTGGCTTTCGTTCACAGGCGTACAGGATGTGAACTGTCTGAACGCTGACTCCTCATTAGCTGACTTGGGCCTGGACTCTTTGATGGGTGTTGAGGTTCGCCAGACTCTGGAGCGAGACTACGACATCGTGATGGCCATGAGGGAGATCCGCCAGCTCACCATTAACAAGCTGCGGGAGCTGGCCAAGAGCAAGGCAGAAGGAACAAACGGTATGGAGATCCAACCTGCTTAAGTCATTTAAGCAGGTTAAGTGGTGGAGAAAGTTAGTACGGAAGGAAAGACAAGTTTTATTGTTTAGCACCATCCAACAAGCTATACAAGAAATTAAAAATCATAAAATAAATTTAAAAAAATCAGAAGTTTTGCCCGAACAGAGAGCTTCATTTAAACCATCACTTTAAATTAAAATTTCACCTTTTTAGGTGAAAATTTAATCTTTACTTTGGCAGAAAATGCAAAATGCTCACATGCAAGTAATCTAACTCTGTCATCTACACAGCAGTTAAATCCTCTCTCTGATCTTTACATGAATACCATCACAGTTCAGTCACACACCAAGTGACTAAAGAGCAGAGGACTGAGCACACATCCATGAGGAGCTCAGTTTGATTTGAGGCTGTTGGAAAGTCAGAGTTAGACTTTCATTCATTGCAATAAAACAGACGTTACACAGTCATCTATTTACACAGATTGCTGTGTAAATAGATGAAGAAAACCAAATCTCATGTGTAAGATGATCCTACAATGATCAGTTATTTTTTTAATAATTACAGCGTTCTCAAAATATTATTAAAAATTGTGTCCAAAGCAATTCCTTGTAAAAGTTTAATAACTAGGGATGCATTGATTGCAGTTTTCTAGCCAATCACCAGTCTTTTAAAAGCCTGACTTGCTGATTCAGATTTTGCCTAATACAGATTTTTTTTTTTGTCTAAAAACTTTGGTAAGTTGGCGGCAGTGATTATTGTTGCCCATACGGAATCAGGCGTGATCTGGTGGATTGGTCAGTCAGTCACTGCAGTGACTGGTTTTCAGAGCTTTACTGAGGCAGGTAGGATCAGCAAATAAGACGTCATGCAAGTATTGACCAATTGCTGATTTCCCAAAATTAAGGAAACTGGAGCCAATTTATCAACTGGCTGATTAATTGGTGCGTCTCAATTTATAACCCTTTAAATTTTTTCCTATTTTGTGAAGGTACAGTCACAGACTTCAGTGTGTTTTAGGGGGACCCTAACAGGAGCAATCAACACAAAACAAACACATGTAACACTTTCCTTCCACTTCACAAATCTGTGCTACATAGTGCAGGTCCATCATGTAATATCCCAATAAAACATCATTAAAGTTTGTGATTGTAATAAAAAAAAAAACTTTTGCAAGGCTCTACATACAGACAGCAGAGCAACAACAACTCAGTTGGATCTGACTTTCTGATCTTCAGTCTCCTCTGTCTGTGACACAGACAGTCATTCCTTTTCTCTCTCTCCTAATAATATCTGCAGAATGCAACCAGACCAAAGCCATGAAGGATCCAGCTCGCTCCGTTTTGGGGTCTGATGTGACCCAGGTGCTGGTGGACCCCAGCGGCCCCACTGTGATCCCACTCAACAAGGCTCAGAGCCAGGAGAGGCCCCTGTTCCTGGTCCATCCCATCGAAGGCTCCATCTCTGCGTTCAGGACGCTGGCCTCCAAGCTCAGCATGCCCTGCTTCGGCTTACAGTGCACCAAAGGTACACCGACATCATGCCTCGTTTACTGTGTGAATATGGAACTACGCCTGAACTGATTGGCTGTAAAGTGAAAATAATATGAAAACATGATCCTCTCACATTGTGAGCTCTCTTTCTTTACTATTCTGGGAGTTTATTTATTAATGCACAGCCATGTCAAGGAGCTACTGAGTCTTTTTAATTAAGTTAAGGGTCCAGTTTCTTCTGCAACATTTTTCTTTATTAGGCAAAGTTTTGGTGCCTGGATAACGTAGCCTGACTAAACCCACTGATCCCAGTCTGCTCCTGTTCTCCCAGCTGCTCCTCTGGACAGCATCCAGGCTCTGGCAGCGTACTATGTGAACTGCATCAGGCAGCTGCAGCCAGACGGGCCGTACCGGATCGGGGGATACTCCTTTGGTGCCTGTGTGGCCTTTGAAATGTGCTCCCAGCTGCAGACCCTCAACCACAGTGTGGAGCATCTGTTCCTGTTCGATGGCTCACATTCCTATGTGGCAGCTTACACACAGGTCAGAGGAAAGAACCAGTACACACACGCACACACACACACACACACACACACACACACACACACACACACACACACACACACATACTGATCTCTTCTGTAGTTGGATTTCAACTATAGAAGATAATTTCAGAAAATACTTGACAGAGAATGAGATGGAGATTATTTTACTATAGGTTTCCCCCCTAATTTAATTATTTCTATTTGTTAAAAATCAAAATAATATCAGACCTTTTTTAAGCTGTTGGTTAAAGCCCAGAGGATGATGTCATCGCTTTGTAAGTGTTTATATCTGTGTTAAATCCCTCCTTTCATTATTCATTAACAGATACAATGTTAGTAATAATTGTCTTTGATCAGAGACTTTTTCAAATTTGCTGCAACACAGACTGCTGCAGGAGATCTTTCCTGCCCACAACCATCTCCAGCTACAATAACTATTTGAAGAGTTTTGAATTAATATGAGCTAAAGCAACATTTAATATTCCTTTGGGCTCAATAAAGAATTTTTGAATTGATTTGAATTAATTCTACCTGAGCTGAAAAAGGAAATGTTTAGTCTAACATAATGCCAGACTGTGACAGTAGAACGTTCAGTGGCTGTGACCAGTGCTTTTAATCTGGGTTTCTCAGTGAATGATGTCATAATGTGTTTATTGCAGAGCTACAGAGCCAAGCTGACTCCAGGCAAAGAGTGTGAGGCTGAAACGGAGGCCATGTGTGCCTTCATCCAGCAGTTCACAGGCATGGAGTACAACAAGGTACTGGATCTTCTGACACACAGACGCTCACTAACACTATTGATTCATTGCCTATTAATCATTTTCTCATTATTTGTGAGAACCGTGAAATTAAGAAAAAATAAAACAATCAGAGGAAATCTGTAGTGCATGTAAACTCTGCCATCTTGTCAGCAGCAGTTTGAGGTGAAAGGTAGAATTGAATTTATTACTTGAGTGTGTTTTTGCAAAAAGATTGAGTTGCTCAGAATACACAACTTAAAATGCACATGGAGCAACAATCAGACTGTCTTCAGAAGTCTTCAGAACTACAATATGGTTGCATACTTGTGGCAACCATATTGCATATACTTAATATATTAAAGCCACAAGTTGCATACTTGTGGCTTTAATATATTAAGATATCAATATAAGCTACCTATGTAGCTAGCTGTCTATCTAGCAGCTAGATAGACAGCTAGTTGCTATAAATATAGTGCTATATAGCACTATATTTAGCTATATAGTGCTATATAGCACTATATAGCTAAATGGCTATATAGTGTTAAGAGAGGAAAAATTCTTGAACTTTAAAAACCTTTTGACTCGTTAAATCCTCTCTTATGCCCGGGTCCAGAAAAATGCTGTGCACAAAGACTGAGATCACGCAGAGATAATAGCGTCACAATTATCAGCATTTATTCAAGACAGATGCATACTATCACCAGAAAAGCACATCACATAACATCAGAAACCTTAGAGCACAAACAACACATGAACTTACCTGAGAGAGAAAAAGACAAAAGATGGAAACGACAAACAAAAAGCAAAGACGTCTTTGGAGAAGTTGCAAGCGCAAAATCTGATTTGTTACTTCTGTGTAGAAAGTTTTATCTTCTTTTCTTTAATTTATTCAAATAAGGCGTATCTTTGCTCATCCAACCAGGAGCTATCTCTGACCCTCTCTCAAGCCAGAAACTCCTGCCGTGTTTACGGCCTTTCACAGATGAGTGTGAAAAGCTGGAGCTTCCCCTGTATTGTTTTCCCACAGACAAAAGGCAGTTCAAACGATCCTAGCAAACCATCTGCTGTAACTACAAGTAAAATAAAGGTCAATAGGCCAGAATAAGTTACTGATTTAAAACCACAATTTAGGCCATTTGAATCTAGACATGTTAAGTTTTAAAACTTAGCTTATTTTAAATTTATTTTCTCAACAATAGCTAGAAAATAGCTTTGTAGCTGTTTAGCTAGCAGACTGTGACTGACTAAACTGGACATGTTTACAGCATAAAGACATTAATCAGGAGTCATATCAGCTGTTCTGTTTGTTCCTGTCTTACTGCAGCCTTTTGGACAAACTGAAGTTGATCAATGGCCTTTTTTTTTGCTAATACATCCAGATTTATCTATCGTTCTCCTGTATTGTGCTGCAGCTCTACAAACTTCCTGCATTTCAAATGTTGTCTTTGAACTCTGGCTTTTCTTTAAATTTAGGACTAATTCTAATTGTGAAAAAATTTTCAAGCATAGTTTTGGTGCCTGGATAACGTAGCGTGAAAAACACACTAAGAAAGAGAGAGAAAATGTATTGATGTTGAAATATTCTGTTAGTATTGTTCCTACAATACTAACACAGGCGCAGTGGCGCAAAAAGTGGGCATGCAGTGCATGCAACGCATAGGGGCGCTGCACCAGAGGGGGCGTCAAAACCCCATGTGGAGAGGGCAGTGCCCCGATGATGCCATCGCATACACTTCACCGCGCCCTTACGCTCCTTCACCTCGCGCACATGTAAATGTAAATGTAGCGAGTTTTACCTTTCACGTGTCTTCGTCTGGGGGGAGGGGTGTTAAAATATACAAATATACGATCGCTCATACGGATAGAGCGACCGTATGTTTTCTAAGCTCCTTCAACCTTACGTACCTTCCTTTTGGGCTGGGGGGAGAAGGGGGGCACTGATTTATGTTTTCGCATCCACCTGAATAATATGTAGTTGCGCCCCTGCACAGGCGTATAAAACTTCTCATGTAGTGTTTTTCAACCATCTTTTTTTTTTTGACTTGGTGTGAAATTAATATTTATTTTTGCTTGCATAGTGCATGAAAGTAACTCATTTTGCTATAACATTTAGAGGTAGTTCAGACCCAACAAATCAGTCTGAGCCGTTTTGTCCTCTGCTCTCTGGTTCCAAAGCTGCTGGAGCGCCTGCTCCCGCTGTCTGACCTGCCGGCACGCGTCAGGGTGGCGGTGGACCTGATCACCTCCAGCAACAAGAACATCAGTCGTGACCTTCTTGACTTTGCGGCTTCCACCTTCTACCACAAGCTAAAAGCTGCTGACGGATACATACCTGCGACGAAATACCATGGCAACGTTGCGTTATTACGCGCCAAAACCAGCAGTGAATATGAACAAAATCTGGGAGAGGACTACAAGCTAAATGAGGTAACTGATACATTCATGGTCATTATTATTGCCGAGAAATGTTCACATATTGATCTCTAATCTTATTTTTTGCAACAGGTTACCCATAATTAATGACCCTGCATGGATGACATGATTTTAAATCCCTTAGCAGACTCTAACATGTTCTCATCATGTGCATGTTATGAATGTTTGTAAGATTGTAGATTATGGTAGAATAAATATGGAAGTGTCTTTTCCACATTTTCTATAATTAAAATGTATCTTAAGCATCCATATTCTCCAGACATGGTAAAAAAAAACCTCAGGCTGTTATGACTGTACAAACGTTTCCTGACTATTGTCTTTACCCTCCACTTTCACTCACATCTGACCTATGAACCTAAAACAACCTAAAACCAGATCCAGCCCTAAACACCTCAAAAAACACCCTTCTGAAACAATCTAGAAAATATCGAAAACTAAATGTTTTTCCCCTTGTTATGAGTGAAAAAGAGTCTGCAATTTGGAACTAATATATTTTTTAAAAATCAGAATTGAAGAATTATTTACTTGAAACAAGCTTCTTTATATTGCTGAGAAGTTGCAGTGGATCATAAAGCCGGTCCTCCATACCCGACCCTGCATGTGGCTCCCAATGAATGGTTGATTCTCAGGCTCCTGCAGCATCTTGGTGGCTGCAGAGAAGCCAGGTTTGGTGAAACAGAGACGCATCCAAAACATGCAGAGGGGATGTGGTGGTGGGGGGGAGGGGGACTGGATGCCCGGCTTCAGGAGCCGCTGGACTGAGGTGTTTGCACCAGAAACTAGAGATTTGTGTTTTGGCAGAGTAACCTGAATCGTTCAAATGAAGCTTCGATTCTCTCTCTGCTGAATTGCTGACAGGATCTAAATCTCAGGTCTCTTTCTCAGGTCTGCGATGGGAAAGTGTCGGTTTACGTCATTGAAGGCGATCATCGCTCTCTCCTGGAAGCAGAGGGAGTGGACTCCATCAGCAGCATCATTCAGAACTCGTTGGCTGGACCACGAGTCACCCCAAAAGAAGGCTGACCCCCCTCCCGTCTTACCCCACCCCCTCTCCACTTTTAAACCACAAGCTGCACCTTAACACCACCTCCACTGGGTTCCCACAACATCCCACTTCTATCATTTTGATTTCAGGATCTGTAGGTTTAACTCTGTTTGATGAAGCGTTTCCAAAACTGAAGGTGTAGCAACTCTTAGTAGTGGGAAAAACAAGAGACGGTTTTTTCACTGCTGACATTTTACTACTGCATTTTGCTCAGTTACATGTTGCTGTGTTGCTATTCATCACCATTTAATGCACATTTGTTCCCCTGGAGACACTAAAACACTGAGAAACGTTTCCTTTTGTGTTTTCGTGGGGACGACTTCATCTGCAGCATCCCTCCACACACAAAAACATGGTTTATTTTTCCTGAAGGTACGCTTCTGTGCTCTTATTACTGTAATAATGAATACTCGATTATAATTTTGAGAGAGAAATGACCAAACTAATTTTGATGAGTAGAAGCTGATACAAGCTGATATTGAGATGTAGTGAGTTTATACAAAAGGTATGTTTTTTTTTTCTTTTTCTTTTTATTAACATTACGTTGATTCTCATGAAGTAGAAATGTGTTTTCTTATTTGAAGAACAAACGGAGTTCTGCTTGGAGCCTCATGGGACTGCAGTGAATCCTACCGAGCTGGATGAGTGTCTGTGTTAACCAAGCAGCTCCATGGTTCTCAAACCTTAAACATCTTTAGTTTTCATTAGTTCTGCTGGAGCGACGTGTGAGTTGGCTTCCACTGCTGTAATCTGATCTGTTTACCGACTTAAAGCATTTAGAACTTCCTGTACTGTAGCTGAATGTCTCCTTCTCTACACTGATGAAAACTTTAACTCAAGCGGTCTCACTTGGTGGAAACAGCGAGTTAGTAATGAAACACTGAATAATTCCGTGGTGTGGATGATAAACTGTTTACTGTTCAGTTCTGTTTCCTGACCTCTGAGACCTCAGAGGTCAATGAAGGGTCAGGTGACTGCAGTGAGTGAAGTAATGAAGCTTCTTTGTCTTAGAAATATTTCCAATGTTTAAAATAAAAGAACAATAACAGCCTCTGAGTGAGCATGATGTCTGTGTGCAAATCTTGTCCTGAATGAGTTCAACAAATGAAAACTCCATGCAGATATGATACAATAAGACAGAACATGAGTTCATTCACATAATCAGCTGCTCAAGCTGACTAACGGAAAGGTAGTAAACACTATAATATACTAGCTGGTACTGTACAAATGATCAGTGTAACTTATTTATCATTTGTGCCAGAGCAGCAGCCACATCTCAAAAACTTGACATATTGCATATGCAGTATGTTTTTCTTTATTGCATTGCACAGCAGCACCACAGGGCTCTGTACTCACCATTCCTCTTCTCTCTACACTTCAGACTTCCAGCACAAATCTGACTTATCTACAGAAAAACTGATGACTCTGCTGATGTCGGGTGAATCAGAGATGGACAAGAAGCCGAGTACAGAGAGCTGGTGGAGCAGTTTGTGTCATGGTGTGGGAACAATCATCTCATGTTGAATGTAAACAAAATAAAGGAGATGATTGTTGATTTCAGGAGGAACAGGATCAGATCAAACTCTATTTCCATCATGGGAGAAGAAGTGGAGGTTGTTGAGGAATATAGATGCTTCAATGTTCATCTGAACAACAGGCTGGACTTCATGAGACGGTCTTGGGTCTTCAGTCAGAGGCTTCGTCAGTGGAACTGTAGGAAACCAGTCTTTGCTGTAAAGCAACATGCTGAGGCTATTAAAAATCTGAATGCATCAATTTGCATTTCATCACATCCTAATCATCCGAAAATGAATATGAAGAGATTTGCAAAACGGCATTGTGCCTCTGATTAGACTATCTGGTATAATGATTCACAACGATTCGTTTTGGACGTTTCATTTCATTTCTGTTTTACAAATGTACAGTACAGATAGGAGAAGTAAAATACGACATGGTGAAATGGCATAGATCATTACTGCACTAGATAAAACACACACAGCGATGGAGAGAAATATTTCTTCCCTGTCAGGTTTGCTCTCTGCATTTTATGTTGGTTTCATTTAGAGTGGAGAAACGGACCATCATCCCAAAAATCAAAAAATCAAAGTTCCAGTTTGGACTGGTTTGGATCAAGTTACTCATTTCCCCCATGGTGACTCTTATGGTATCACTGTAATGTTTTAGCAGAAATATATGTGAGGATGGAATGAGTACAGAATGTGCAATAATGTCAGGATATGATTGTGATAAGAAAACCTGTAACCGGATCACTTCTGGATGTCCACAGTGGATCAAACTGCAAGCAAACTAAACCTTTTACTGATAAATCACTTTGACTTTAATCTCTTTAGTTTTAGGTTTAAAAGCTCTTGAACCAAATGCATCTTCACTTCCTAATGGAGCCTCCAACATCCCAGTGGGAGACCACCACTCTACCCAGACCTGTGATGCCTCTTCTAACAGTTAAGGATGAGTTAAGCAACAAAACGGCAGCATGTGAAGCATGTGAAGGTCGTTCCACCAGGCAGCAGCTAAAAGAATGAAGTGTCTGCAGAGAAGGCCCCCGCCAGCCTGAACTCATCCTTCATCAGCACGCAGAAGAGCCGTTGAGGCAGAGCCTTGGAGTACGGAGCGGGTCGGGGAACACACGTCCTCAGCAGGATCTCCCGGCCCGCAGGAGGAGGGAAGTCTGGGATCTTCCTGCTTTCAGCAGCCGGTTCCAGATCGTCGTCCACTGGGGCCAAAAGAGCCGCCTGAGGAACAGAGGACACGGTCTGCAGCTGGGAACGAGTGGAGGATCAAGGCTGTGATAGAAAACTATCGGTGTAAAAGAGAATTCATGTGTAGTTAGTGCTTAAGTCACGATATAAGTGTTTCATATCAGTTGATCTAGATAATTATTGATTATAGTTTTTTGTTTTAAATATCTGAAGTACTGTGAATCTGGTGGATAAAATTTTATTTATTTTTATTGAAGCAGTTATGAGGAACAGTGGAGAAAACTGAAACTGCTGCAAGTTGTTGCTAGGTAACCAAAGAGTGAGTTGATGCATCGCTAGCTGTGATTGGTTGAGCTGCAAAAGCCTTTCCTCTGCCTACATCTCCCAGAATGCTGTGGGGATCTGGATCAGAGTTCAGTGAATATTCTATGTATTGAATATTCTATCAGATGTATCATCTGCTAATATTACGATATATATTGTTACTAATTTATTGTAACTGGGCCACTTCATTAGTTTTGTTTTATTCGTTGGTTTTCATTTTCGTCTGTTTGCTGCAGCTGATTTTATGCTGGTCGATGTCTAATCATCAGCAAAAGAAATAAAAAGAAAATTACAATAAAAGAAAACGGTCTCAAAACAAAATTATTTTTTATCGCCAAATTACTGGGGCAATTTATCGTGCAGCTAAATGTGTTACAGTGACAGGCCTGGTTGTTGTTACATTAATGTGGCTGGCCTACTTGGATGCTGGATTTAGTTTGTATTTCATAAAGTCAACACTGCCAGATGTCTGGATCTGCTTCAGACCAGAACCAGATCCGTTCTGGGCAGCCAGCCTCTCTGTGGCTCCACTAACAAAACATGTGGAAAGGAATAAAATACTGGTCATGTTTATGGATACAAATACAGTTATACAGTCAATGGAAGTACTAACATGGTTAGAAAATGAGTGTGTGTTAGCAGCTGCTTACCCGCTGAGCGTTAATAAACAGTCTGTGGATGATTCTGCCGATGCGAGCCTGTCCAGCTCCAAGCACCACCACCTCAGGCTCCTCTAGCAGCAAGGTCACAAACCTTCAAAACACACACACACACACACACACTAAACACCCAGCAGGAGCTTCCTGTCCGGATCCATGACGACGGTTTGGAATGAGCTCAGCTTCAAACTCTGAGCTGAACTTACTTCTCTAGTTCGTCTGCAGCTTCACCGTTCTCCTCTTCCTCGTCGACAGCAAACTTGGCCTTGAGAGAGCGAGCTTCGGTGATGACCGTCTCCATGGTGACCAACTGGTTAATAAAATCCTGTGTGGAGAGAAAAGTGCTGTCATAACAGTAGCATAGAGAAGTCAACAGGACACACATTATTCTCTAGTTCATTAACAAGTTACAGCAGTTCTGAGGTCTGGACTTTGACTGGGCCATTGCAACACCTTGTGTCTCAGTTTATTCTACCAGTTTATTGATGTTTTTCTGCAGTTTGGAATCACTGAGATTAACATGCAGTGATTTGTTTCTTTAAATAACACACTATCAAGTCACGTTTATTCTAAATCAGATTATATTTAAGATTATTATCATGTTCTACAGTCATTATCAGTCATTATCAGGGCTCAACACAAATGTGTTCCAGAATCCAACATAATCCATTAAAGCAATTCTAGCCAATAAACTAAAAGAAAATGCTAAATTTCTGATTGAATGGATGAAGAATGGCTTTTATTTTGATAAGCAGGAAGTGTGCCTGTAGCGACGCAGCGAGCTAGGTTCTTATTTTGCTCTTAAACAACCTGAAGTTCAGACATCAACTCTGCAGCTCTCACACAAAGTCTGTTATAAACCATCAACGTTCTGATGAAAATATCCGTTATTAATCTTATTTAATATTTTAATTTTCTGAGACGCTGAATCTGGGATTTTCATTATCTGTACACCATAAACATCAACATTACAATAAATAAAGGCTTGAAATATTTCACTCCATGTGTTACAAATCAATATCGTACAGGAGTTTCAAAAAAATGTCAAACTTTGTTTTGCAATATTCTAATTTGTTTTAGTTGTACCTGGATAAAAATGATGATTAAAAATTGCTTTCCTTTTTATTTGCTCTTTTACTGAAGTCCAGAACAGGAAGTACTGACCTCCAGCTTCTTGTAGTCGTAGTTAGCCGAGTGCAGCAGTTTGTTGGCTTGACTTGCAGCTTGCTGAATGCTTTTCTCAACTGATGGAATGTTTTCTACTGACTCTGTTGGAGAAATATACATAAAAAAGTTAGAATAAGGGCTATTAAAGGGCCTAAATTTAATAAAACACTTCAACTCGTGCAGCACACTGAAGTCGTTGCTGATCTCACTTCCTGAGTAGCATCGGCTCTACTTGTGATTTTTGATTTTTTTTTTTGCGTGTTTATGATGAAACTCTTTTGTGAAAGAGGCTGGTAAATGTAGATGTTGAGAAAACAGACATGAAGCCATCAAACAGGACTCACCTTCCTGCTTCAGTTTCATAATAGCAGCATGAAGCAGGCAGGGCAGCAGGTGATGGGCCAGGTCTCCGGGCTTCATCATCGCCAAATAATGCAACACCTAAAAAGAAAAGAAGACATATTCCTGTGATGAATTTTGTTATTACATCTGAAACTGAAATTTTGATTTTTGTGGTCTTGTTAAAGTCTTAAACCACTTAGAGAGTTATTTGGTGATTGAACTGAGGTGATGTTTCACTGGACTGAACAGCTTGATGTGGCAATGGAACCATCATCCCAGTTTTTAGCAGCTTAAATATTTTCATAATATTTTGCAGCTCAATTGTATGTGATCACTTATAAATCATGCGTTCTGTTTCCAGCTGATTGGGACCTTTTCTGCCTCCTTGGTGTCATCAAACAGCCTCTTCTGGCGCCGTGCCGGGATCACCCTGGCCGTGTCCCACGCCTCCACCCACATGTTGCCGGGGATTTTCATTCTTGCACTAAGTTCTCCTCTGATGACAGTGGATCCCTTCTCGTCGACCACTTCTTCTTCTACATAATCCCTCGGAGAGTACCAGCGGACAAAGTCCTCCAAAACGCAGCCAGGGTTGGCTGCCTGGAAAGAAAAGGAGAAGGTCATCAGAAGTAAAAAAATAAAATAAAAGATTGCTCCTGCTAATTCTCAGATTATTTTTTTAAACCCTGAAAGAACAGTGGGTAAATAGATAAGTACAAATTTAAAACACTGTGTCCTGATACTGCTGATATGAAGGTTCATGTCTGTCCAATCAGAAAGAAACTGAACAAGCTGAACCTTCCTGAGAGGAGAAACCTTTACTGTCTGAGATAAACATGAAGGCCAGACTGAAGGTCACCAAAGCAAACTTCTGGAATCGAGACAGAAGAGTCTTAGGCTATGTTCACACAACAGGTCTTAAAGGTGCAGTATTTTACTTTTATTAAAAAAATATATGTTTTTTACATACATATTCCCCCAGAAAACCTGATAATCCTGGTGGTAGGGGGCACTATCACCAGGTTTTAACATTTTAAAATTTTTTAAAAGTTACAAAAATGTGGAGGTGCATGTTAGGCATCATCATTTGGACATAACAGCTTGTCAGATGTGCACTCCCCCCCACCCACCCCAGTAGCTTGATCTGTCTTTACTGTCACTGGTGTATAAAAAACACAATTTCTAATAAACAAATGACCACCTGCCCGTTGGCCTGACACTGTTATTTACAAATTCATGATGCCAGCTTTGAACCTAAAAATGTTTAAGTCATAAACAAGGTGGGCCGCTGGTGGACTGCTCTAGCGCCCCCTACCACCAGCGTTAGTAGGTTTTCTGGGGGAAACCCTGAATACTGGTCGCATTACTGCCAAACAAAAATTAGAAATGTAAATGTAATCATCTGTCCAGAACAGAGGACATGTTTGGCATAAACCAAACACAGCAGTCCAAAGAAACTGTGTGTGCGCACATGCATGTGTGTGTGTGCTCTCCTCACCTTAAAGGACTCCATGTCAGAGAGCAGACATGCGCTCTGCATGCGAGCGCGGAGGTGAGTCCCCTCAGCCGACGTGCCGAGCTTAGCCAGGACTTCTGACTGCTCCTCCAGCTGGTCCTCTGTCATGGGGGCTGGCTCCTGAAAACCACCATCACACATTCTAGCTATCACTCCAGAGGAGAAAGCAGAAGACCGGCAGAGGGAGGGCGTTACCTGGGTAACGGGGACATAGAGCAGCTCTGCAGAGTGCAGCAGGGTCATGTTGTTGTAGGGGTGCAGCCTGCCGTCTGCCTTCAGCTTGCTGCTGTCCTTTCCTGCCTCGCTGTGGGAAGATTCCATCTCCCCCTGGTCACTCAGGCATTCAAAGAACTCGTCCTCACTGTCGCTCCAGGAGTCCCAGGATTTACCTTGTGGTGTTTCTCTGGTTGTTGACGCAGAAGCTCTTCCACCAGATACTTTGCGCTCTCTCTCTCTGTTTCCCTCTTGCACCTTGCGAGCTTCATCTCTCGCCCTCTTCCTCTCTATGCAGCAGTTCAGCATCTACCCACAGGAAAACAGCAAGTGTTTTCAGATTCACTGCAACACAGACAGCTACAGGAGATCCTGGCCACAGCTAGAACCATAATGACTAACAAACCCTGGACAGTGAGAGTTACATGATCATCTACTATCACTAAGAGTGACTTCCCTTCTGGGTCCCTGGATATTGCTCACTTTTAAATTGTACAATTGTGCTATTTGCACGAATATTGCCAAAGTTATAACATTTGAATATGTTGTGTATTCTGAACGGGAATTTTAATTTTTTGTTATTGTTTTTTAATGTTCCTTTCAGACTAAATGCATCAATTCTATCGCTTCTGCATCGTCTGCCATTGGTTCCAATTAAAAATTCATTTTTTAATAAGCTGCTATTGCAATTTAATGTGTTTAAATTATTTTTATTTCCCTTGTTTTTAAACCCATTGAAATGCTCATATTGTATTATTTTCTAATCAGTGCAGATATTAGTGCTGAAAAGTAGGGGTTCAGTTCTGGTCGATCGCTGACCACCAATCTTTAAAAAGCCTGACCTGCTGATTCAGAGTTTTGGCCGATATTGATGTTTTTGTCCTAAATGTTGATAAATATAGCAACATATCACTGAGTCGGCAACAGTGGAGTGACTATTGTTAACTACAAACATGCAGACTTGACCTGGTGGGTCTGTTGGTCAGACTCTGTCATAGCAGAAGACAAGATGGGCTTCACATGTACATATGGGATCATCACCAATCTCCCAAAATGAAGGAAATCAGGGCCAATTTCTCGGTGCACCCAAGGTTAAAATCTATCAATGTGCATATACAGTGTGGGAAAAAACAAACAAACCAATGACTTTTTGATAGATTTGCTCTAATTTGATTAAATATGAATAAAATAAGAGTCACTGTCAATTTCTGACACACACAGGTTTGAATTCAAACTTTTTCCCCTAACACTGCAATGTGTTTGTGTTGTGGGTGAAAAAATGATGGGAAAAATGTTGGCCCAAGTCTCTGACAATTAAAATAATAATGGATTTTTTTTAATGGAAATGTTTCCAATGACTTTTTCAGAAAAGGGAAATGTCATTTTTTAAAATAATTATATTTAATGGTACAGATTTCTTCATATCTTTGTTTTGAGTGTCTAGGAATAATTGATGTCAGATTGGTTGTAATAATTACCTGAAACTTTTGATGCAGAAGACAACAGCGGAGATCTGGAGATCCGCCTGTTAACCTGCAAATAAAACAATGGTGAAAGCACAAATTTAGATTTCCATAGGTATAATCTGAGTTACTTCAGCTGCTCTGGGTTGTGAAAAATCATTAACCTCATTGGCATGTTTACAATCATAACTGTCAAAAAATAAAATTAATTTAAGAGCATAATTGACCCAAATGCTCAACTTTCAATGACCAAACATAATAAAAAATAAATCACTGTTTCAAGAAGAAACAGTTTATACCCATCAAAAAATTTATTGATGGGTATAAGAGTATGAAGGGGGGAGAATAGAAAAGCACACCACACTTTTCGATTGTATAATTCTAAAAAAAAAAAAACTTTTTTCTTTTTTTTCACAAACTGTTCAACTCAGGTAGTAAAACAAAATCCAAGAGGTATGAATATTTTTGCTTGGCAGATTTACTTATTTTACAATTGACATGTTTTCACACACAGTTGAAGAGAGCTAATTGAACATAATACAAGAAATGTGTGGCTGTCATGCTGACGTGATGCAAATCATCTAAAATCTCCAGTGACTGGTTTGGAGCTGTGCAGGTGAAGTGTGTGTTCAGCCACCCGTAGACGAGGTAGTTGTTTTCCCAGCGGTAGCGCAGCTCCAGGACAAACTCCTGCCAGAGGTGTGCGACAGCCGCCAGGCCACCGTAGCTGTAGTTGACCATGCAGAGACACAACGCCAGGCGGTAGGTCAGACTGTTACAGGGCGCCGACTTCAGCTGGAGGTACAGGTTCTGAAGAGAGGCAGGAAACAGGAAATGACCTGCTTATTTAAAGGGACAGCTTCCTCGCGAATGAAACATTTACAGAGGCTTCTAATAGACTAAACTTGACTGGAGTGTTTGATAACTTGCCTCAAGCTGAAATGACTATTTTTATAAAGTGGCCTGAGACGATAATTGTTGTGAATTACCGCTATAGAAATAAAGTGAATTGAATGGAACTGATGATTTTGGGGCTGTATCTTCTGCTTAGAACAGCAGAACTGATGACTTAACATCCACATGTTAAATTTGTTCGAGAAACTCAGTTTTCTCATAACTGTATTTATGTGGAGCCTCGTTCTTTCTGATCAAACTCCACTGCTAAGGAGAAGACGATGCTGGTTCAGAACGTGTTGAGGGCCAAACATACATCATCTGGGCTCTTCTCTTGCTCAGACGGCCTGCAGGAGTTTGCTTGTGTAGTTTTCTCTTTGTCTGATGACTTTTCCACCGCAGCATCAGGGAAGAGGTACTGAGAGGAAAAACAACATAATCCAGACAGAAACATGAATGTTAGAGTGAAAATAAACATTTTATCAGGCAGGAAAATGGTGACCTTGGACTACGAAATGCTGTAACATGTATGTGATGAAGGCCAGGCTGTGTATAAAGGATCAACTCTGTGGGTATTCCCCACATTGTAATCTTCCAATGAAATTCAAAGCTATGCTGAATAAAACCCTGTGGCAGTCTAGACTTCTGAAGGCTATCTGTCTGATCTGTTCAGGTGTTGTGGACAACGACCTGTAGATTTGTCTCTGTCCTCACATTGATTCATGTTCCATGTACCACAGAACGAGCTTGTAAGAGTAAAGCGCACCAGGAGGATCGAGTTGAGCATGTCGACATGAAGCGGTGACTCGTCGATGTGCCGGTGGCGGCGGATGCGCCTCCGGGCGCTGTGGACCATACTGGACACGGACAATTTGCTTAAAGGGACCGGCGCTGCTGGCTCCGTTAGCTTAGACAGGGCAGAGCTGATGTCGCTGTTTTCTGCAGGGAAAGATTACAGCTTACATGTGTTGAAGGGGCAGGATTATGTGTTCTTGACACATTGTGCCATTTTGCAGCATAATCAACCACATTCACTTCAGTTGTTAGAAAAATGTTGTACGAAGTCACATTTATTTTAAGTCATATTTGAAACATACATTATATCTTAACAAACATACAAACATACATATCTTAAAATAAATTTGACTTTGTAATTTAATGCCTTAAAATTGGGTCTCTGTCTCTTTAAAAACTCCTGGTGCTTCTGAACCTCTGCCTTCAGGAAGTCATCACAACACGGCTCCTCTATTAACCCTTTAACAACGTTTTTAGTAGCTCCTATAATGAGCTCAGCTGATGCTCAGGTGTTTGCTAACTGCTGCTGGCTAGTCTGAAGGAGCTGAGAGGGGCAGACACAGAAGAAGGGGTGCTTTGTGATGCTTCAGGTTAAACAGATGAATCCTGAAACCACAAAAGGCTCGACTATTTTAAAGCAGCTCAGTTGAAAGCTCTGTAGCTGTGCAGTAAAGATT
This sequence comes from Poecilia formosa, assembly GCF_000485575.1. Lineage (NCBI taxonomy): Eukaryota > Metazoa > Chordata > Actinopteri > Cyprinodontiformes > Poeciliidae > Poecilia > Poecilia formosa. The sequence goes on along the minus strand of NW_006799943.1, from coordinate 893,713 downwards.
GGATTAACACACTATAAACGTGGAGTCTTTAAAGTACAGTTTGTGATCTTTAGTTCATGTATTTGGTTTGTAAAATCTCTAAAAGGTTGTAGTCTTACGAAGTGGTTTTGCATTTACCTTGACCAGTTACAGACGTTAATGATTGGGTAAAATTTAAAACCCCAACAGGAAGTAATCGTACCTCAGTAGCGGTGAGTCCAGACCTTCTGGATAACGTGAAGCATAGAACTAGAAACTGGTTTTTACAAGAGTAGAAGAAGCAAACTGACCCTGGCCTTCTTCTTCAGCGTTGACTCTACCCAGGATCTCCTCTGCAGACTCCTTCTGACAGCAGAGCTTAAAGAACTCTGTGATAAAGTCTCCTACAAGGAAATGAAAGTCAAACAGAACATTTAGATGACATTTTTTGTAGTTCAAACGTATTCTGCTGGAACATATGGGGCCTGTTCCTACAACAAAGTTTAAAAACACCTGAAATAGTAGAGGTGTGAGTGGAAACAAGTGAGCCACCTACCCAGTAAGCACTGAAGGTTGTCAGCAGTCCGAACTCGAATGGACCAATGAGGAGCTTGGAGAGGGTCAAGGTCACTGTTGGATAGCAGGAGATGGGGTTGAACACATCTCACATGCTGGGCTATCAGTTAAATCCCTCCCAACAATCTACTGCTACTCAAACTTTTATGCAGTTTTTAGAACATTCTAGATATTTGAACAGAATGTAATTAACACCAACTTTAATGATACACTAAATTATGATAATGTTTCAAGATAATCAGTTCTCCAAGTGACAGACAGCTGTTGTGCCATACAGGTTTGGGGAACTGTTAGAACTTAAAACACTCACCTGTACACATCGTTATCTACAACGATGCCCTCTGTGAGGTGAGGCCAGGTGGTTGCAAGATGAAGTTCACTTCAAAACAAAACGGGAAGAAAAAAAGTATTCATTTAAACTGGCTTTTTTTTCTTTTTACACATGAACAACATCATGTCAAAAATCCAGATAGAATCTCATGCATGTGCAAAGGGAGACAGAGATGGCATAGAATGGTCATGTACTAAAGAATGACTTACAACCGCTAAGCGTAAAGAAACACATAATATGGGCCTGGATACCATATTTGGGTCATTGATTTATTTGAATAATTTTAAAAATGTCACAATTTCAGTGACTTAAAAAAAAAGAAAATAAAGGCTTAAGTTTCTGGGAGATTCTCTTAAAGCCACACAAACTGGAGGCATCCATCTGGGAACGGAATCTTTTAAAAAGTACTTCTGAAGGTTCTAAGATGTTTTTCATTTGACAAGATGTGACTATTTCTTGTTAGTCATTGACGCATTTCATTTAATTATTCCTAAACATACATCCAAACTGTTTCTGGAGTGGGAAAAGCAGGGAACAATAAGCTTCTGGAATGCTCTTCCCAAAGATGAGGCTTCAAAAACAAACAGCACTTTAATAAAAAAAAACAAAAAAACATTTTTATTGCTAAACTAATGAATAACTTGACATGCGAGCTCAAAAACTGTCTATTTCTTTTAAATCTGTTATTCATGTTGTTTAACCATCAGACTGGAGCAAAACATTGTTCTATCCATTCATGTTTCCAGAGTTTCAGGAACTCCTGATCATTCATAGATCTTCTTTAGAAATGTGAACGCTGACATTAACATTGGGGATGTCTGTTCTGCTGCTACATGTTTAGCATTGAGATCATATTTTAGGCTTGAAAAGCTTCAATGATAGGCTAATTCCTTTTAGCACAACTTGAACACAACAATAGTGTTTTGCAGCGTCCAATCAAATCGCTTTAGAAGCAGAAATGAACCCCCAAGAAGCGCCTTTGTCGTCCACTGCTGCTGCCTGTGGTTGTTGCTTGTGTGTCAGATTTATGAGTATACCAGAAACAAAATACAAAGGTTCCAGATGTTCATATGGAAAAATAAAAATACAATTAAATGCATTAAAGCAAATTTTAACACGTTAAAATTCTGTATAATTAATTTCTTGAAATTAATTTCTCATTATAGACACGGTCCTAGTAAAATTGTAATCAGAACAATACATATGGTACTGTACTAAGAATATTCTGTATATATTAATCATTATTTTGTCTTAAATATTATTTAATACTCTCACCAAAAAAAAATGCTAATACCTGATTGGTTCCTCGCAGGCTCCAAAGGGAAGATTTCCAAACTCCACTCCTCCTACTTCACCACCGAGCAGCGTATCAAAGTCTGACAGGAACAGAACCCAGCCAGCCAAAAACAGAACAAACAACACCTTTACTGGACAATGGCTCATCAGCTGGGACACACTCTGAATCATGTGGGAGACAACCTCTGTGTTTTATATGTAATACAGCCAAAAAACAAAGACATAGAGTTATACAGTCCAGATTTAATGGGACACAGTGAGCTCTTGGTGTGAATACCTGGTGGCTGCTGCGGCCATGAAGACTGCTGCCAGTCCTGCAGAATGTAGGTGTAGCGAATAGCGATGTTGACTGGAGGCAGAGGGAGCAGATTACAGCCCTGAACCAAGACAGGAAGAGAAAAACTGAAAACCTGAACTTAACCTGGAATGGCTTTCTGTCTGTACACCAATCTGGTGAAGGTTTACTGTAACACCGGCAGGTCTATTAGAGTGGGGGGAGGGAGATTTCTACTAAAATGCCCAAAACATCTAACTGCTAGCCTTTTGATGTGGAGGAATCAAAAGACATTGTAGCTGAGTAACTATCACTATTAAGTTTGACAATTGTGACAACAACATAATTCCACAGCCTGATGTTCCTGTAGTTTATGGTCATATGATCTGTGATCATTTCCATTTTGGGTGGAAACCTTTCTAACTTGCACATGACTTTCTTTTCTTTTTTCTGTTTTGAGTTGATGTCTGCCTCGGCTGATTGGAGTTGAATTACACAGAACACTGGAGCTCATCCTCAAAAGAAAAGAAGAGCTCGGAGAAACAACAGAACTCAGCTGAAAATGGAACAAATGTTGCAGTTTTGGTCTCCAATCGAACCGACTCTACCTGACTATCAGGTGTGAAACTCTACCACCTTATCATAAGATACCAAAAGTTCTTAAAAACATTTATGTTGGACAATTAGACTGCGCTCTTCCACCGACACACTGCTTTCCAATGAAAGTCCAGTTTGATGGTTTACCATACAGAACAAAGGAAAAGCAGGACCTCTAAAGTAGACAGCAGCACTACTAGGCTGTGCTGACAGAAGATGACTGAAGCTGTTGAACTAAAAAGAAAAGAAAACTGCAGTGAAAAAAACTGTCAGTAATGTGGAATGATGGTGCCAGTGTGTGTATATTGTTTTCAGATAGTTTTTCTGCGATGTGTTTTGCTCCTCAGTACTCACTATTTTAGACTTAAAGATGTCCAGGAGGCCTGACAGGTGGTTGTACTGACTCGGCACCTTACGCAGATGGACGATCTCGAAGTCGGTGCGCACGCCGGGCCCTTGGCACTCGCCAGCGTATATCCGCCTCCACTTCTGCTGGATCTGCACAAACATGGGGACCTGACTGGACACACATGATGAAACAGAATGGTTTCAAGACACACTGCTTTGTACTGCTACAGAACCAGCTCAGTATTCATGTCATACAGATTATGCTTCACTGCCCTGTGCAGAAGTAGCTGATGTTTTTAGTAGCTACTTTTGAATAATCTTCACATGCTGACACATCTCTTTTATTTTAGAACTCTTCCCCACATTGATGGACAGAAACAATTGCTTCTGTCCATTGTTTTACCACAGATCTACAAGCTTTGGAGCAGCAACATGTCTACACCGCTGCTGTTATGGAGGCTTCTGCCAATCATCACTTGATCAAGTATCTTATGAGCAGAATCGGACTATTATACTGATTATACACATCAAACAAAGTAAAGGCAATAAACACCACAAAAAGGGATATAAACATGTAAGGAGCGTAATAAAACTTTCCTATTTTAATCTTGTGGAAGCATCAGTGGCATAATGTTCGGTTTTGGCTCCCTCTTTGTTTAGTGCCTCATTAAGAATCAGCTTTTGTACAGTTTAAATCTCTTTAGAACTTGGTACAGATCGCATTCCTTTCATTATGTCCTGATAAATAAAACCTGAGACTGTCAGGATGGACCATCTACCATGTCTGCTCTCATTATTACTCCTGTGACTGGCAGTGTAAAGCAGCTCCTCATTGGGGGCTAATGAAGCCTAACTCAACGTCTACCTGCTATTCGAAAAGCAGAAGAAAAAACATTTTGACATTCAACTTGTATGTATATTGATTTCAACTTGACTGGAGGAAAGAATGAGAAGACAATCTCCAATATGTCCAGGATGAGCTGACAGAGGGACTCACCAGCCGCTGTTGGACAGAGACATGGAGACGGAGCTGAGCAGCAGGTTGCATTTGGACTCGCTGATGATGGCTTCACAGTTCGCCCCAGGGCTGATGACCACAAACTCCCGCAGGCCATACCTGCCAACATAACAAGAAACAGAATGTTCACAGGAAAACTGTAGAAATGATTTAAAGAATGAACAGCTGGTCAGATTTAAATAAGTAACCATTTCATGTATTAAAACTGCTCCAATGGGACGGATGTTCTGTCATTAACCAACCAGCTTCCACCTAGCTAATCATTTTTCAGTTTAGAAACTTTGAACAGCCTGGTTAACAGTGTTTTTTGCTGGATTAAAGAAACCTATTATGCTGTGCTTCCACTGGATGTGTTACTGGTGCTACTGGAATGCGTGTGGAATATTGTCATATTTCTATATGGATTAAATGATCATTCATTTCTCTAAATAACATGCAGAATGGAACACAGTAAACGCACCATCTGACCAGGCAGTGGGCTCGTGGAGGGAAGTCGTTGTGCATACACAGAAGATCTTGCATCGCCAAAGGTAAGGTATCTGAACAGAGGAGAGGAAAATATGAGACAACGCTCATTAACACACAAAGGAATATAACTACTAATCTTCTGAAATAGTCCACGAAAGAAATTATTTTCTCATTTGATTAACTTTCAATTACTTTGCTTAAAGTGGAAGACACATCCTAAGATGAAAAAACTGACCTGAGACAAGTGAAGGAAACAATTCAACTGAAATTAGATGGTAAAAATTGTTACTGAAGCAAAATAAAATATCCATCTCTGGATCCAAATTTGTTTAAATGGTTTTAGAATCTTTTTGCTGAATTTGCTGAAATATCAAAAATGATTTAATAATGTATATGTTTTTGGTTTTTGGGGGAGATTTTGTTGGTTTTGGTTTCATGTTTCACAAAAACTCTTAGGCTTTTGTGTTAGTTCAATTTCAACCTGTGGATCTCCATAACTTTGTGTTTATTTTGGCAGAGATGGTTTTAGATCAGTTGAAGTTAGAAACACAAACAAGGTCAGGCGAAGGTTTATAGTGAAAATGCATTCAGTTTTCAGCCATATTGGAAAATGTCCGTACCCTCTTCACTCTTCCCATTCTCCTTTTTACAATCTTCTTTCAGAAAGTGATGGGTGATGTAGAACTTAAAGTCAGCAAAGTGAATATCTAGTGACTGCTCTTCCCAGCTGCCATTGATGTATGCACCCTGTGAACACATGGCATCAAATAGTTTATTCATAATCCATGATTAACTGTCATCATTCACAACCCCATACGAATGGATTGAAGCTGGTCACCTTTTCTGGAGATGTTTTTTCCACATAGTTTTCAGTCAGCTTCCACTCATTCAGCACTTCCTCAACTCTGGACACAAACCTTGAAACAAAAAACAGAGTTTTGCTTCGAGACAGGAATGAGTCACAAAGTCTAGCTGTGCCATGTGTCCATCCTCAATTCTCCAACACAGAAAGTCCAAAAGCTTACTCTGACATTGAATAGTTCTAATTAAGTTCATTAAATACAACTGGCTTTAAAAGCAATAAGTACAACAAATACATAAACAGTTTGAAACTGTCAAACAAAATATTCTCCAGCTGGTAGGTTAAGTGGTGGTTCAATTAGAAGCAATTGTAAGCAAACCAGGAGGGTCAGTGTAATTAAATATAAACAAAATCTCCAAGGAGCAAGACTTTAAATTAACCAAAAAAACAAAAAGTAAAAGAAAAATAGAAACATAATTTCTATCCAAACAGGAGAAAACAGTTCCAGTGGGTTAAAAAGAAGCAACCATGGACTGGAGCGAAGTCCAGTCCATGGAAGCAACCATGGACTGGAGCGAAGTAAGATCTGGGGATGAGACCTGAATCGGGATTGGCTGGAACAATCCTAAAAAAATATGTAAAGATGACTACATGAAATAAACAAGTACTTTCCACAGGTTGCATGTCAGGAAGAGCAGCAGACCGAAATGCACAGAACTCTCTTTCCATCTGTCTGGACTTTTTTTTTTTGGTGAGGATGATGTTTTCTCAAGCTGACAATGCATCTTTCCACTGAGCAAATATTGTTAAATCTTCTCTTCAAGACAGGAAGATCAGATCAATGCCAGCAACGAGTTCTAACATCAATCCAATTGAAAATGTAGGGGAAAAAACGTAAAAGAAAAAGGCACCTAGCAAGACTACGTTCTGCTAAGTTGACCTGTCAACTGCCAAGAAACAGCAGCTGACAGGGCGTTGATATTTGAATAAATGTTCAAATGTCAATGTTATTTTGTGACATACACTTTACCTTCACAAACCTAGACTTTTGGAGTCATTGTGGCATTTATTAATGTCTCATTGCAGGTATTTTATTTCTTCCACCCCCTGTGAAGAAACGACAACTCTGCATTTTTTTCTAAGGAACAGCTGCTTCAACCAGGACAAGCACTTTATAATTTTATGGTAGATATTTTTAGACATACATGTTCAAACATTATCGCTTGAATGTGTATAAGCCTAATGATGACAACACAAAGACAAAATGGGCCAACCAATAACTAAATATCCATACTGTAGGTCCTCCATTAGGCTTTGAAACAGGAGCTAAGGTTTGCTTTTGCTTACCGCTCCCATTCGGACGCGGTGGTAAAGTCTGTTATCTCAAAAACCTCCGACTCGGGCTGCAGGACAGAAGGGAGACATGTTCAACATATGTTCTGTTTTAACTCCAAAAACCTAAGCAAATAAACTTACATCGTTGTCAGCAGCCATGTTGAAATGCAGTTTTGTTATTCCGTTTTTTTCTTCTCGTCAGTCTTTGGCATCTAAACCTTGCGTCAGTGTAATGATGCCCCCTTGTGGGAGCAGATGAGAGCAAAACGAAAAAATATCGGCATTTAAAAATATAATTATAGGTGGAAAATATTCACACGGAACCTGAAATAAATGTACTGAAAACGTTGTTTTGAACGTGAAAGAAAAATCGGTTGTAAAAGAAAAGAATAATTAAAATAACAAAATTTTCACTCTGATTTGTTTATTAATCCTAATAATTGAGATTAAAATATATTTCTATATTCAATATTCAATATTTCTATTTAGTGTCGTTTTAAGATGCCTTCGTTTTAGCCCCACATTGTATAAAGGAGTCAACTACATTCTATCTGATTGTACTTGAACTAGATTTCTGTCTTGAAAACAGTCTTGTTTTGACGTTAATTTTTTAAATGGACAATTCAAATGAACTGAATTTGAATTTTGAATTCTATTATATTATATTTAAGAACTAGTGTGATATGCAGCACTCATAGACATGAATATCACGTGTAGAACTGAGGTAGCGACTCAGTTCTACATTCATTTCCATATTTGTATGCATAAAGTATTAGATTTATAAGAATTATAAATAATAAAAACTTCTATGATAGACAGCTCCCTATCCTGGATGTACGCCGCCTGCCACCCAATGCCTGCTGAATACCAGCTGACTGCAAGAAAGAGCGCGCGTCGATTTAAAGTCACTTCTGCTTCTTCCTTCAGTCCATTGGATGGCGCTCGAGGGACAGGAAAAAGACAACAGCATCAGAAGTATTACCCACAATGCACTGGGTCACAGTGAGAGCGCGCTGATATTAGTTGATAGGGAAACGGAAGATACACTGTTGCGTATGAAAGTAGACTAATGCATGGATGTAGCCATATTGCAGTGTCCTTGAACTGTTCACCCGTTTCTCCATTTCTATTGAACATCCTGCTAGGTGTTGGAACACCGACATGGCTCCATATAACCTACTGACGGCCACCGTTAGCCTCATGGCTAGGTCATTCAGTGCATTCTACACAAACACGCCTGCAAGGTAGCGAACAGCATGTTTCTGTTAGACTGATGTTTGTGCTTAGCTATAACAATACAGTGTTTACCTTCAGTTTTTAGATTATAACGTATTTGCAAAAGTTTAAACGTCTGCTGCAGCTTTTAGTTTTAATCACTTTTGATGCACCGTCTTGACAGAATGTCATGACATATATATAAATATGTATCATGATACATATTTATAATCTAGTGATAGTTCTGTGTTAAACTACTGCATCTTAAAGGGTTTATTGTTAAGGTTTTGAAAAGGAGGAAGCGGCTTTCAGGGTCAGAAGTTCAGATCCATTCATCATAGACATCCTGCTCTTTTCCAAAAGAAAATTAACAAACTGTTTTTCAAAAATATGCAGAGTTGTCAATTTTCCTTGGATTTTTTTTCTAACCTATACAGGTTAAAAACTCTGCGTACTGGCTCAAACACGCGGTTGTAAACAGTGAATTTAAAAAAAACATACATTTTCTTACATAAAGTCAGATCAAACTTATCCTGTTTTAGGTCAATCAAAAGTGATTTCGATTTGCTAAATGCCAGAAATAATTATTTTTTTAAAGTTATATAAGATATAGTTATATAAAGTTATTTTATATAAAAAATATATTTTTAATATAAAATAACTATATATATATATATATATATATATATATATATATAAAATCTTTTCTCATTTTTTTCTAAGACTACTGCATTCCTAAACCATTTGGAAAGCCCAGATGATGATGTCATGGCTTTGTAAGCTTCTGATAGATTATTTCACAATATTTTGTGGCTGTATTATTTTTGCCTGAAAACACTATCCTATCTGAGGCTACAGCACAATATGCTGCAGATATATGATTATGCAATGCAATATTTATAGTGCAAATGACTATATGGATATCAATAATTGCAAACGAATATATTCCAAGTATTATGAACTTTCATATTTCATGCTAATCTAACATTGAACCTGTGAGGGAAATAGGCAAATGTCTCAACTGATGTCATTAATAATATTTAACAGTGTTGTCGCTAGATTTTCTAATATTGCGCAGCCCTTGTTCTTACTGAAGTACAGAGGTGGCAGTATCATGCTGTGGGGAGGGGTTTGTCAGAACCACATGCTGCAGACATCTCTGTTCCAGACCACCATGAAGTGGTGACACAGTGAACCTACTGTGGTTTTCAGTGGTGATGTTGAAATCTGCTGTTTTGGGAAAAAGCTCCAAAGGTTCTTCTCAACCTTTGTAAATATGCAGTTCTCCTTCACAGATCTGGTGTCAAACAAATATTTTATTAATTCGGTCAAAGAAGATGAAAGGTCTTTCTGAAAGCCATTGAAGGCCAGATTTATCCCCATTCATGCTTATGGTTATTGGAGGGACATTTCTGACGGAAACTGCTGGTTGTTTCTTGAAATGTTTGTGACAGAATGAGGGGGCAGCAGCCTGATGTGTAAAATGTGAATTAATGTCTGTCGCTGTTTTCAGATGCACCAGTATCGTGTGCAGTGCAAATATCAACCCAGTGAAATATCTGACCTCGCAGACCAGCGGCCCACCAAAGAGACCTCTAAACGGATACATGAGATACGTTCTCCAGCAGAAACCAGTCGTGATCAGTGAAAACCCAGGTAACCAGCAGCTCTGACCTTTTAAGAGGAAAATGTCAACATGGCAATTGATTGGCCCTGATTTTCTTATTTTTGGGCGATTGGTCGATACTAGCGTGTAAAAACCCCAGCCTGATATTATCTTCTTCCACAAAGGTCTGAAAATCACAAAGGTCTGAAAATCAGCCACTATCTATATTATCTTGCAGGTCATTTCAAGGTGTGGAGCGTGTCTCTCATTGGGGGGCGCCAGAGCTCTTGAGTTTGATCTTTGTGATATGAAGAAAAAAAAATTACGAAAAATTATTAGCGGACATTTTACCAACCTGACATGATAGATTTTGTTTACATCCAGAAATTTGGTGCCTGTGCGCAGTGCTGGAGTGTGTTTGTGGTGTGTTTCAGTTCAGCTAAAAAACAAAAAAAGGCGACACACACACACACACCGATTCTGAAATCATCAGTGAGCAGGAGTTTAAATGAGCTAATCAACCACTGCTGTGTACAGACAGTCACTTATTAATAATCGTAAAATAAACATCAAGCCTGAAAACACGATACTGCAACGGACTGAATGTCCTGTTCTCTGTGTGGGAAATGTTTGTGTTGAATACTCATACAACAGAGCCTTTGTTGTCAGTCAGTTGCTATGGCAACAAGTCTGTGTGCAGCACAGCCGACACAGAGAGTGAGAAAAACAAAGAATGCCAGTGGCTTTGAGTTGATGAGGTGAAGTTTTTATAGATCAATGATCGGCTTGAAAACTGCAATCAGTCCATTCCTAATTTCCAGCGTTTTTTTTTATTTTACTCTTCACGGTCACTGTGGCTTTAACTGGACACTTCCAGACCCAGCTGAGCTATGTTACAAACTCTGACAACTTGCCCTCTACTGGAAGAAGGAGAGTATATGCTGAATAAGAAGAAAGCTTAACATTTCATCAGAACAAATCAGAAATCCACTTAGTCAGATCCATAATATTCCATTAAAAAGAGCGTGTACAGTAGAGTATGTTTACTGTATCCTAGTAACTCGGCTGGCCAGCAGCAGCCTCTTCTGCTAATCTTTTCTCGAGCCGGGTTTAATAAGTCTTTGCTGGGAGGATTAGATGAGCTGTTAATCCAGTGTTATCACAGCTCTGAACTTGTAATGGCAGATGCTGCAGATCTGAACCAATGTGTCTGTGTGATTTTTGAATGTCCAGCTGTTACAGGACATCAACATTTATTCAAATAAATACTGTTCCAGCTGTAAGATTACTACATTTTTTATTCTGTTGGGATTAATCTGAAGATGTTTGCTTAGATTAAAACTAAACTGACTTTGAATATGAAGGATTCTCACCAACGCTGTGAACCACGTTAGAGACGTCTAAAAGATTAGTCAGGTCACAATGAAGAACAATCACACTCAGTTCCTGATTCAGAAACTCAACATTTACATAATTATTAAAAATCATGATATTTAGAGAAAATAAAAAAGAAGGTGATTATTTCTAACCTGTAATGGATTAAAGTCTGTATCTGGTTCTTCTCAGTTAATTATTACAAAAAAGTCCTTCATACATTATTTATTGAATGAATGGCTATAACTATAAGGATATGAAGCAGACTAACAGTCCCTGCTAAGCAGCTAGAAAACAAACAGAAAGGCCGTCATTAAATCCAGGGACAGTTCTGTCAGATTACGGTCAATGTAATATTGCAAGACAGAAGTCAAGGTATTAGGAGCAGAGGTTGACTGACAGGGTCACATAATCTATTTTTACCCATGAATTCCTAAAATGATAATAACATATTCAGTTGGATTTCATTTTTATTTGGTTTAATCATTATTGAACAAGCTGAACAGAGACTCTGCATCGTGTCATCACACATCAAGCAGATGAAGACATGCAACTTTTTATCCTCACTGACAAAAACCACAGAGTGGTGATGAACAGAGTGAACCATGAAATGAAACGATTGCACTCTAATCACACCTGGGTTATGAACGATTCTGTCTGAACGAACTGTCTCGCGACTTCCTCAAGTTCCCAACCTCAGGGTTTGGATGTTGATCTGCTGCTGAACTGAAGACTGAAATTACAAGTTCTACTTTGGGCAAAGTTTTGAAATCAGGTCATATTTCTCTTGATCAGAAGTCTGAACAAGATGCAGATTTAGTCCAGGTCAGAGATGATGCTCATGTGGGGAATTTTGGATTTTCAATTGTGTAAAATTGAATCTGTCTGCACCAAGCGGTCAGGTGTGAGTGAAAATAGCAGACAACCTTCTGATTTTCCCATCATAGTTTAGAAAAACATTCCAAGATGAAAAATATTCAGTTAACATGACCCCTGATCAGATGTGCAATTAATGTTTAAAATCTTTTGCACATATTGTGGTTTTACATTGCAGCTGCTGGGAGCTTATCATATTAAAAGCTTAAATATTCCATAGTGGAACATTGTTAAAAATACGGATGTGATATTTAATGACTGAGATGCCAAAGCTGACATGGAATGATGAGGAAACAAAAGAGGTAGAAAATGTTTCCAAATCATCATTTATTTAGCTTTTGCGAAATTTAGCAATAATATGGCAAACACAAGCACCTTATTCTTGACCCTGGATCAATGTGCAGACCTTGAGAGGAAGAAAAGAGCATGAGACAGATCATGTGATTCTAATCAGTCTGCCTTTCATTGGTTCCCCTTCAGAAATCAAGCTGGTGGATGTAGTCAGGAAGATCGCCCAGCAGTGGAGGATGATGAGCCCAGAGCAGAAAGAGGTACTACTACCTCCATTAGGATTTGTTGGAGTCCTCCTGAAATAAAAACCAAACTCTTCCGTCCTATTGTGTGTTTATGTCAGACTCATTCTCATGTGTAGAATGAGTCTGACATTTTACCTGCTGTTGCCTCCGTGTGGTAATCATCATGTCAGCTTCCTGACTGAGCAGACCCAGCTGTGGACTAAGTCCATTGTCTCTCCTCCAGCCGTTCCAGCAGGCCTCGGTCCAGGCTATGAAGCAGTTCAAGGTGGACCTCCAGAAGTACCAGGCCCAGCTGAGCCCGGCTGAGCTCCAGCAGCAGGTTCTGGAGAAGAGGCAGAGGATGGCTAAACGGAAGGCCATCAGGAAGAAGAGGGTGAGAAGATGATTATCTGGTTGGCATGCAGGGTTCTTCCTATGCAGCCTGGAGGAAAGGTCTGGAATTACGTCTCAGGATAAGTGTGGAAAAACAAAACAGCTACTTTCAGACTTTAATTCCACCTCCAATGTCTTCCTTTCATCCTTCCTTCTTTGTGTCCTGTCTTCCCTACTTCTCCCTCACTCCATTCTTTTTTTGTGTTCTCCTGTCTTCCTGTCCTTCAAATTCACTTCAGGAAATGAAAGATACTGCTGACAATGTTCATTTTTTGTTGATTGAGCCATAACAAAAACATATTGTCACCTTCCTAAAAAAATAGCATAAGTCATTTTTTTTTTCAAACTTTGTTCGACATAGTATTATATGTTTATGACTGCTGTAATATATATATAAAAAATCCTGTAATCACTCACACACAGTTAATATTAAAATTCAGCTGTGTGTGGAACTGTGATGTAATTGAGTTTTGGCTCAAAGTCATTTTATTATTACTGCATAAAGCTGTTCAATAATAATTACATACAAATAAGTGTGTGTGTGTGTGTGTGTCTGTGTGTGTGTTTGCGTGCGTGTGCGTGCACGCATGTATGTGTGTTTCAGGAGTTGAACGTCCTTGGGAAACCCAAACAGTGTCGAACTCCTTTCAACATCTACATGTCGGAACATTTCCAGGAGGCCAGAGGAACCACCACCCAGGTGGGACGACCACACTGTGATCCTCATTCTCTTCCACTTTGTTACATCACTAACAGCTGACCAGGGAATTTAGTAAAGAGGAACTTTAATCACAAACCTGATGCTCAGGTTAAGTCCAATGATTAATCATCCTGTCATTGTACTGCTGGAGTTTACTGAGCTCCTGAGAACAACCCAATGTGTATAGAAGCAGTCTGCATGACTGACAACTGGCTTATGTGTACCAGTGTGTGACACGGTGTACCAAGACAATGAAATCCCACCTTAACTACTTTACAGTGAAGAATCTAAACTGTGAACACCTGTGAAATTTACTAAAAATATCTTGTTGCGAATGTTTCAGGCCAAGTTGAAGTCGCTGTTGGATGATTGGAGGAATCTGTTCAGCCATCAGAAACAGGTTTGGTTCCTCCATGATTTATATTTTTCTTTGGTTTGTTCACCTGTCGAGTGCATCGAGACGTTCTGCTGATCCTTCTTTTACGCCTCAGGTCTACATCCAGCTGGCTGAAGACGACAAGATCCGCTATAAGAACGAGATCAAGTCCTGGGAGGAACACATGATTGATATCGGACGTGAAGATCTAGTCCGGGGACAGACCCAGAGCAAAAAGAAAAAAACTGCTGCTGTGAGGAAAGCAACAAAGAAGACTGCAGCTAAATCGGTGAAGAAGGCCACTCTGTTTTTTGTTGGCAAAAAGCAGAAGTCAAAAACATCCAGTAAGGCGAAACCGAGTGCTTCAGCTAAAACTGTCCAAAAAGACTCTCCAAGAAAGCCTAAGATGTGATTAGAAGTGAGTCCAGACGACTGAAACTAGCTCACCTTTTTGTTTTGCTTCATTTCTTTTTTCTTTTTTTTTAGTTTGACCACATCACGTTAGAACTGACTCTTATCGCCTCATATTCTTCTTTTACATATTCTAACAAATAAACCTCTACTTTCATAGGTCTATTTTTACATAATGTGAGTTCATTATTTCTGTCGCAGCTCAGTCTGAATCATGTCGAGTTTTATTTACAGTGTTTTCTCCTTCAAATGAACATCTGTGCTGATAGTAAGATTGGAAGGTTTTTTTGTTTGTTTTTTTTCAGACTGTTGTCTCTTCAGTCTGCATCGATTGTCTCCGTCCAAAAACAAGTCCTCTGAATTATAGTCCTCTGAATTATAGTATTACTGGAAAGACTGACCCTTGATAAGATATTCTGTATTTGTTACAAAAAGAAAATGAAAACCAACAGTGTCCATTGTTTTTTCTAAAAAAGTTTTCAGCTAGAGATGGTGGATCCTGGCTGCTTTCTACATTTGTTGCTGCACCTGAAGGCAGTAATATGGATGTTATGTAAAGACTGCATGAAAATTTTTATGATGGTATTTGTTCTCTTTAGCGATGAATTTAATAATTAGTCACAATAACTTAAGGTATTTATAATGATGGGCCAATTGACACCAAAATCTCTGGGGAATGTTCCTGACATCTTGTTGAATAAATACTGTAAAGAACTAGGACTGGTCTGGAGGCAAAGAGGGTGTCCAACCCGAAGCCAGCATGGTGCATCTCGTATGTGTCAAACTCAAGGTCCAGGAGACAAATCTGGCCCACCATAACAGAACTTGAAAGTATATCTTTTCATTGTTGAAACCTGTGACAGTATGCTATGAGGCAGATAATCTGTCTACAATCAAGCTCCTCTGCCTTCTCCCAGTGCTAACTAGAAACAACCAATTAGGACAAAGAGGCGGGTCTTAGTGCTGTCAATCACTCTTTTGTACCCTCCCCCACTGGTATGGTACAGCTTCTTCCTGATAGGAGAGCCTGCTGTGAATGCTAAGGCTAGTTAGCATGGCCACCGATGATGGCAGATGCATAGATTTCCTGTAGCAGTAAATTGTTTCTTCACCATTAGCATATTGAACAGGGAGTACGCAAAGTTGATTGACAGCGCTAAGACCCGCCTCCTGGCTCTGATTGGTTGCTTTTGGTCAGCAGCGGTGCATTTCTTCTGACTGCAGTAACAGCACAGAGAAGGCAGAGGAGATTTAGCTATTCACAGATTATATAATATTGTCATAACATGGTCAACAAATATGTCAAAAATATATATTTTTTTAAAGTTACACAATGCAGCTCTAAAGATAACAGTTGTGGGCTTAAATATTTGATCACTTTAGGCTGATTTTCTTTGAGAAATACCAAATTACATCAATATGAGAAGATGGTTCAATGTTATTTAATTTTAAGTGCTCATAGAATGCATCTGCTTGTTACAATTTTAGCAGTTAAAATGGTTTGTTTTATGAATACATTCTGCCACTTTGTAGATATTTGAAAGCTTGATTTGATTTGGCTCAAAATAAAAATGAGTCTGACACCCCTGGTGAAAGTGGTGGAACTAACTGTTAGAGGGAATATTCAGACCTCACCTCAAGCTTGGAATGAATCTCGTTTATTAGCCTCAAAAACATCAAAGATTTTTTAGATTTAATAGGTTTAAAAGTTTCTCACAGTCAAAGTAGAAAAATAAGTCATCTTAATAAAAACAATGTTTTTTCAGTAACAAATGTTGAACTGTAATATTAGTCCAATAGTCCATCTATTCACAGTTTGCAGACATGAGCCTCATGGCTGCTGTGCAGCCACCTGCCTCAACAAGGACTGGAAGTCAGGAGACAAAACCAGCTTGTGATGGACGTTTCCCAGCACCATCATGTTCCCAGTTCTCCCACCGGACAAACGGACCGACACCAGTTGCTGAAAGATAAAAAAGAAGCAGCATTCCTGTCAGAGGTAATGGGGATGGAAGCTGGAGCACAGGAAGCTTCAGCAATGAGAAGAAGCCTGGTCTGGAAAACACTCCGAATATTCCTGAAATAATTAGAATATTTCATATTAAAATGTCGGGGCAAACAGAAGGAAAGGCGTGGAAACATTTTACATTTTGATGACAATGTAAACATTTTGCAGAGCGAGGAGCAACAACATCTCATAAGAAATACATTTCAATTTAGCCAACTAAACCTAGACTCAAAATGACTATATATGATTTAATTGGACACAAAATAAAGTGATCTTTTAGTCCAAAGACCGACACTAAAACTAAATTCAAATGTGCTTTAATAATTAACACTGTTGCCATGACAGTGGATCCGACATATTGGAATAATTTTGGCATCCGGCATCCATTAGGAACAGGAACACTGACCTGCAGGAAGGAAAAAGCAGCTCCTTCTGACACATCCAGGATGATGTCACCCAGCTTTAGCTCCACCTTTCCCGACTTCCTGATTTGTAGCTTGCCCAAAAATCCCTCAGGGAATTCTGAGAGGACAAGGGAGCCATCCATGTTCCCGGATTCCTGGAGAAAGTCGGGAATATGAGCGGACCAGGTGTCATGGCTACCACCTTTCAGGTTTCTGCATATTTTATTTCCATTTTTGAATTACAGGGTTTTACAAACATCTCTGTTCTTTAAAGTCAATTTAAAATAAAACATTTATTATGAATTTATGGCAGAGTGAAATTCAAAATACCGGAAAGAGATAAGAGGAGAACTCCTTCAGTGTAGTCATGGTAACCTGGTGTCCTATCAGTAGTCTGCTTCCTTGTCTCTCATGTTGTGAGGACAATTTGATCTAGGTAGAGCCCTTCGTTTTTTGTTTTTTTAACAAACTTAAACAAATTTCTACAAAACATTTTTACTTTGCTGTTATGTGAGTGCAGATCTTTCAGGGGGAAATCAGTTAAAACCATTGTGCAATAAAGTTGTAATAATAAAATGAAAATCTGAAAGAGTGTGAAAACTGTCATTTGAACCAGCTGATCAGGTTCATGTTTTTAGCTAATCAAGTCTGATGCGTAAGCCTTATTGGAAAGCATCATGGCATCAAGTGCAGTCTTCACTCACTTGCTGTGCTGACTTTGTGTCTGTCTTTGAAGGTTTCTCTGTCGCTCCTCCATGATGAAGGTCTGCTTTCGGTGCAGAGTGTCTGCCAGGAAGACAGTCTGGAAACTGCATGAAGAACAGCTCTTCTCCTCCTGAAACACTGAGTTCCTGCAGCATTTTTACCAGAGACAACTGCTCAGATTTCTGCCAGTCAGTCAAGAGGGCTGCTTTTCCATCAGCACCACAGGGTGGCGCTGTTAAGACCAGGAGGTCGTCTTGACCTGCTGAGCAGCAGGTAAGGAGAGGAAGCTTTAGAATCACGTTTTATAACACAACCTGGTCTTCTTCTCACAACACAAAACTTTACATTCTTAACAACAGAACTTCTTTAGAGCATAACATTTATAAACTATATGTAACATGTAACATTTATAAACTATGTTTTTTTTTTTTACATATTTGTTAAAGCTGTCATCATGTTCAGACAAAATATGAGACAGATAATCTGAAAACATTGAGCTCCTCTCCCTCCCTGTGGTCCTACTGCCATCTGCAGAAATACACCACTCTGTCAGAAACAACCAATCAGAACCAGGTGGAGAGATCAATCATGCCTGTGTATGAGTTGCCCACGCCCTCCCCCTTGGTCTCTGCTAAGCTACAGCTAATTCCCCACAGCGGAGCTTGATGTTAATGCTAGTTAGCATGGACACTGATGATGGTGGATAAGCAGTTTTCTTGGGAAGATAAGTTGTTCCTCTCCCAATAGTACACTGAGCAGTGTGTACACAAGCATGACTGACAGCGCTAAGACCCTCCAGGCTCTGATTGGTTGTTTTCTGGCCAATGCTAACTGCATTTGTGCAGTTAACACTGGGAGAAGGCAGAGGAGCTGGATTTTTTTTCCAGAGATTATCTCTCATATTAAACTGTCATGACATGGTGGACATGGTGACAGTTTGAAGAAATATGTAAAAATCATATTGTTTATAAAAGCTACATACTGGAGCTTTAAGGACATGATATTCTATTTAATTCAAATGAAAAACAAAGTAATTCATTAAAATATGAAAGCTATAAAAAGCTACAATAACTTGGTGTGAATGCCCATAAACTAACAATTTGTTTATGCAAACACTTCATTTTAAACTGAGTCTGATTAACCTGGAGAAAACAAAATTCAGTCGCAAAGCTTCTGCTGCTATTTATTAATAGAGAACCCCCTGAAAGCTGAAAGTCCAGGAAGACAGGAAGTAAAAGGAAGCAGAATGGACGAGTGGAAGCAGTGAAACCCAGACTGGTCTCTTACATGTTGCGGCAGATGGCCTGGGACGCCTGGTGAAGCTGCTGGACTGATACAGAGGCAGGGCGATGGGGTTCAGGTGGGCATCATTCCTCAACTCTGGATCAACTATGAACTGTAGGAGGAGCAAACACTCAGAGTTAGAACCAGAGGATCTGTTTGGTTTTAAAGAGTCCTGAGATAACCTTTACTGTGTCCAATCCACCACGATTAATCTTATGTGTTTAGCTGTTTTTTATGGCTGCAAATAATAACAAAAACAATGGACTCAACAAAACAGATGGATGTTACAACTGGGCCACATGAGCTTGGTTTGAAAGTCCAGTAAACGCAATATGTTTCGATGAAGAAATACATTTTTTTAATTCAAAGTCATGTCTTGATTTATTCCACAGTAAACCAGCAGCTATAAATGGTTTTATTGTGATTTCACTGCTGATTCCTTTTGCTTCATAGTTAAATCGCCTTATTAATTCTGCAAGAGAGACAATAAACATATCTCTGTGGAAGGTGAACTTAAACAAAATCTGATCATACCAACATGGTCAGAAGGACCGTGTTGGTATGGATCTCTTCTCTTCTTTAATACATAAAATCACAATTTATAACCAGTTTTTTGGCTGATATTAAAATTAGTTTAGTGATCAGAAACGTGGCACAAAAAGGGGAAAAAAACAGAAATCTTTCAGGTGCTTTTCACTGCCCCTTCCAAAGCCAGGGTTACAGATGTTGTTTTAGGCCACATGTAGCACAAGGGCATGAAAAATGAAAAATTATTTGAGAGAATGTGTGAATAATGGGCATACAAAGCTGTGTCAAGAATCACTCACGTCGTCTCGCTGCAATTTACTGAGAAGATGATCTTCATCCTCCGTTGAATTCTTCCCTTCTTTTTTCACAGGTCTGCAAACAGGAGATGTGGAGGAGCTCTGCAGGCCTCTGGCACCATGCCGGCCTGCAGGGAAAAGGATGACATCAACCAGGGTCAAGTCCAAGTGTGCTCATGTGCCACTGAGAACGACAGGAGAAGACAGAGGAGGCCCACCTGTTCTGTAATTTGAGACACCAGGACATTGTTCAAAGATGGAGTGGGACTGGATGACCTGAGGTCTCGCTTTCCTCCCACCTCTGCTCTCTTTTCTCTTCGCATCCCTTTCTCTCTTTTCCTTTTTAGGAGCCACAGGGTTTTCTGTTTGTAGCCTGGGGAAGGTAGCTGGATCAAAGAGGGGCTCTTGCAAAAACATGCTTATTACAGTCTAACAGTCACTCACTCATCTTTCAGTTTTCTCACAGCGTGGACATTAGGCTCCCATGTCTTCTACAGAGCAGAGAAACAGAATAAATAGGATATATCATAAATATTTGTGTTTATTTCAAAAAAAGGAAATGCTGCATACATATTAGTTTAGCTTAGACTAATACAAATAACTTGGCTAAGATTTGTACAGTGAAAAAAACAAACAAACAAAAAAGGGAGAAATGTGAATATGTAGGTGGAAGGTTTTCCCAACAGTTGCATTCAGGGGAGGCCATTTATCTTATAGTTTATCAAATATTGTGAAAAATTGCTTATATTGATAAAACTTTTTGATTTATCATATTCAGGATATATTTCAGTTATTGATGTTAAATCATAAAACAAAACTAACAGTATAATTGGAAATGCTACTTTTGCTTTTTTTTTTTGTTTTCCCGCTAAACATATTGGTAAATTAGGGCTAGCACTGTTGCCTTGCAGCAAGGAGGTCCTGAGTTCGATTCCCGCCTCGAGTCCCTGGAGTTAGCAGGGTGTAAGAAAATTAATGGATATTAGTAAATTCGAAAATATAATGAACAAAAACAACCTTAATGAGCAGCTCTTAAAAGATTTAACATGATTGGCTTTATTAGATGTTATCATAATTCTTACGTTACAATTAATAATTAAATTATTATTGCTTGACATTATTAGTGTGAACATCATTTCAGCAAACTGTCTAAAAAGCGGTCCCTACCTTTGTCTTCCTGAAGGCTCCCCCTAGCGTCAGGTCCCTGGTTCTGAGCGATGGCAGCCTCCCCCGCTGACTGGAGGAGCTCAGGCTCCAGACTCGGCTCTGCTCGGCGCTTCCAGTTCGCTCTGGCCCGCTTCTAAAGCCGGAGCAGCTCGGGACGCTGGCTGCATTCCCCGAGTCGCTCATTTCTAGAAGCAGTTTGCTTCTCTCCTTCAGGTCTGACTTTAATATGACGGCACCTCAGGTTTCTTTCTAGTAACAGTACTGTATTCACTCAGTGTATAAACACATAATAACACTGACAGTTTTGTAAAGGCGAATCCAAACAAACCCCGTCCTCCATATTACCTTCTTGTCTTATCTTGCTTTAATAAATGATGCAAAAAAAGAAAAAAGAAAGAAAAACAACCAACCAAACAAACAAAAATAAAATCCCTTTGCGTCCCGGAAATGAATGTATTGGCATCAGATCCAGCTTTTACATCAATATGCTAAGCCAAAAATTTCCAGAACAGCATTAGCATCTGTATTTTAGCTTCTGTCTTTATTTTTCCAGAAAAATGAATAGTTATGTTTGGTTTAAAATGGTGGTTTTCAAGAGGCTTCGATTGCAGGAAGGAAGCATACAAAATAAAGAAAATACTTTCTATTTGCTTTTGTCCCTGGCTTTGAAATGGCGTCGATCTTTTCTTTCCAGAGTTGATTCTTCTGACTGTTGTTTTTACTGACCGTTCAAAACAGCACACAGCGGTAAACGGCTTCTTCTTCTTTGTAGCTTTCTTCTTCTACTACTTCTTGTTCTGGCGGTGGCAGACATGTTGTACATAACCGCCACCGTCTGATAAAGGATAATTTTACAGTTTGTAGGACGATGCTCTGTGTACATTTTGGTGATTTTTCCCATCAGAAACCAGAAATGACAAAATAAACCAAAAAAAGGTAATCATTTATTTTTTGTCTTAAAATACAAATTGTGAAATTCAAATATGAATATGTGTGGCTAAAACAGGTGATGAAAATTTGCTGTTTGGTTTCGTTTTCATTTCATGTTTAAAATATTAAAAACTGAAAATAATTTGGTTCAGAGAAACTAAAATAGCAATCATATTTTCATCATTGTAAAAGCAGGAGCCTAATTCTGGGACTATTGTATATTGTGCCTCTAGGGGGCGCTGTTTTTCCTGCACCTCTTCAGGCAGAGGATGTAACAAACTGATAGAAGTGGGACTGAAAATATCGTGTTATCTAAAGAATGTGAAGGATTTTAAACACCTACAGAAAGAAGGGTTATTAAATACGATTGATGTCTAAACTGTTTTCCTTAAAGTCCATATAAATGCATGTTTTCTGTTAACAGTCATCAGAATAACTATATCCCTACAGACTTCTCTTGTAACTAGGGAATAGGTTGTATAAAAGTATCTAAGTAAACAGCAATAACATGTATGATGGCAGTGTTATTGCATAGTTAACATAAGTACAGACAGATATGGGACATGAACAACTTGGAATCACAGGAACTGGCCGCTGATGGTCACATGCTCACCAGGCTCATAACATTGTATTTACCTTTAATTCTAAATGAGGCTTTAATAAACAGCAATAGGTCATTTGTTCACAAAGTTGTTTTTCCGTCACATAGTGGTAGCCTGCCTGATGAGTGTTTCTGGACACACAAAGCTATGTCATGGTATATTCCTGTCAACATGGCCACAATTAATTTCTTTTGTGTCTTTATATTTATTCATATTAAATATGGAACAAAAATGAAACTAAGATTACATTTTTTTCATCAACAGTTAATTCAGCTGAACAAAATGAGTAGTCGAAAACCTGATAAAACATTTGCTCTAGCACAGCAGGACCTTCCTTCTTCTCATGTGCATTAGATATGTTTGCACATATCCATGACCCATTGTTCTTTTCAATATTTTATTTTTAAATCATCATTCCTGTCATCTTAATATTGCCTTCATCTTCTATACATGGATGGTATTTTTTATTTTAATTGTTTCCAAGTATTAACAATAACTTACTCAGTCCAATATGTCCCACTTTCAGTGTTGTATCTCTTCTTGTCTACTTCTTTTACTTTATCTATGGCACTAAAAACATGTAATATCTTTAATAAATCTCTTCATTTGCTATTTGAACTTTGTCACTCTTGCCACAGATGGCTCATTTTAAGTCTGTTCCTTCAGCTCATTCCTTACTACTTCTAACCATCATAAATATATTCTAGACTGAAAGCCCTTTGTGTATAATGATCTGCAAATGTGTTCTTGAAATTCATTTTCAGAGATATTCAAACAAACCCCACATCAAGAGCCACATTTCCATCTTAAATAAACGCAATGTTGCTTCATAAATAAAGTCTGGTCTTTTGTGATATGAGCACAGAATGCTTTGCGTAGCTGACTTTGTATATATTTTCTTTTTTTTTCACAAGATGACATCAATCTAAAACAAATGGACTACGAGCAGTTGAGCACAGGGAGCGGGTTAGGTTGGGCATTCAAGTTTAATGGTCAGAAAATAATTCATTAGACTGCAACAATTACAATGCCATGTTTTATCGTAAGCTTTTCTTTAATAAACATGAATGGGAAAACATTTGTTCTGCTAAGATTTAATTAATTTCTTCCCTTGGAAGAATGGTGCAGCAAGTGTTCGAACACAAAACAGTGTGGAATTCAGTTAAATTCAAAAATACTTCATATACTTTAGCTTATATTACTCAAGCTTTTTAAAGAGTTGTTGAAGATGCTGATGGCTGATCTCCTTTAGCTGTTTGTATTAACATAGACCTGAAGAAGCCTCTGACTGTCAACATGTTGTTGAATAACAGTCATTGCCCTTTATATTCTTTATTTTAAGAATTCTTCTTTGCAAGATCATCTCTAGAGATTCCAGATCAGAATCTGTCAGTTTCTTCAGCTTTCTAAGTTCAGGGCTCTCATGCTGCTTCCCCAACAGATGATGCCAGATAACACGGCTCCCTCCATAACAGACTTATAGAATATATGCAACATCTTGCAGTAAATGCTGAAGATTGAGTGAGCAGGCGCAATATGTTTTACGGTAAAAGACATGGATTAAGAGGAAAAATTAATTAATTTGCTTGATTTCTGTTAACTGCCAAGAGCAAGAATTGGATCAGAGTATTTTGTATATTCAAACACTGTAAGAGAACCTTTACAGTGTTTACATGTGTCTGGGATCCAACCAAACTGAATGCAAATAAACAGGTTTCTACCACAGCTGCCTGGTGGCACATTTGCTGATGTGATATAAGTTTTCTTTGTCAACATTGCACCTGTACTTTTCAGGGTGTAGGTGAGATTTTATGTGCCATTTCTTGTGAACTGACATTGTATGTATGAATGAAGTGAATTATAAGTGAAATGAGCTGTGATCTTCTTAGATGGAAGAATGAACATTTTTATATGAGGCATGAAGCTTGAATTCAAATTTTAAACAACATAGGCTATTGTTGAGTTTGCTCTTAATACAACATAAATTTCAGGTCACTTTGCTTCCTCTAAAGTCAGCAGATCTCTGGATTTGAATCGTGAGACATTTTTGACCTTTTGCTGATCTGTTAGATCAGCAAAAGGTCAAAAATGTCATATTCTAGTCCAGTGGTTCTTAACTTGGGTTCGATCGAACCCCAGGGGTTCGATGAGTCGGTCTCAGGGGTTCGGCGGAGCCTCTGCCGCGGAGGTAAAGACACACTTGTGTAAAGTCGTGATGACGCACCCCGCTTTGCCACCACTTAAAGTGGTTCCAGTTTCTCTCGATGGCCAACCTGTTGAGACTGTG
>NW_006799943.1:866470-867705 GCF_000485575.1 Poecilia formosa | reverse complement strand
AGTGTAAAATTATATTTTTATTGGATCGGAAAAAATCGAGCCGCTTTTCCCCGAACGCGGAAGCTGCGGAGCAAAGAGCCCATTATGCTTGTAATATGAAAAGTTTAAGCTTATCAGATAACTGGGGTAAAACGGGAATGAGTAACCGGAAGTAGATTTATTAAGCTAGTATTCTTTGAATTCTACTTTTTAATTTTCCCCTTGACTAATTAAGGGGAAATTAACTAACTAATTAACTTCCTTAATAACTAATTAAATTCCTTAATAGTAAGGAATGCTGGAAATTGTTTTTAGTCACGTTTTATAAACATAAACGAGATATGTGTAATGGGGTATATGCCACGGACTTCCGTTTTAGCACTTCCGCATTTTTTTAGCCACATAGAATGCTTCCAGTGCGCAGGCAGCAGTATGTTAACAGTGGCTCCTCAGTCACTGCAGGACTATTAATGATGCCTATAAAATTATTCAGACGTCCTGAAACGCTCTAACAACAACAACAAAGGATTTAAGTTGGATGTGTCAAAACTTCACAATAACTTCAAAGGTAAGTTAATAAATCGTTTGTATTCACCATAATACAACGAATATTGTTGTATTATGTCTGACATGTCTGACATGTTAGACCTATGTCAGACATGAGGTCTGACATAGCTAACAGGGACAAGCTTACAAAGGTGCTATGTAAACGTTAAGTGTTTTGATTATCTGTGCAATGTGGAATCTACATATCTATGCTTTATAGATAGATATAGATATATAGCTATATAAACATATATAGATCTGTCTATATTGTGTCCAAGCTATCAGTCGAAGCTAAAGTTAGCTTCCGAATGTAGCATCTAATTCGGAAAATAGCTAAAGGGCGATTACACTTAATTTTTCACTATCTTGAGCTTTTTTAATATGTTGTACTTTAAAAACTATAACACCTAGTAATTTCAAACCTAACTAGATTATTCTGTACTAACAACAGAATAAATAAAACATTTGTGAAACCTTCTAATTGATTTGTGAAATTTGTAAAATATTAATAATAGATTCCAGAACGCATTAGATCTGAATTATTAAAGTGGCATTGTTATTTTAACTTCCCGTTTTCTTTCTTTTTTTAAATCTTTATTATAGTTGGAGTTGGACAGAGTTCTGTTTGGTGGCTTCCTGGATGGAGAGATCGGCTCAGCTAATGTTACCAACAACTTTTCTCCTGCTATTAACGTTTTTGTTTTTCTTTA
>NW_006799943.1:858662-866027 GCF_000485575.1 Poecilia formosa | reverse complement strand
CAGCCTTATTCAGTATATTAAATTATAGGACTAACTGCTTAATATTCACATTTCTTTGCTGGTATTACCTAAAAGTGTTGCATTTTAACATCTCACTCCTGATCTACATGTAAATACTTGATATAACATAAAAACTGAGAAATGGGGGGAAAAAAGGTTTGTAAAATGTAGAGTATTACAAATGATATTCAATTTTATTGTAGGTACAAACAGGATAAGTCTATTTTAAATTATAATTTTAATAATAATAATAATAATAAATATTATTACTACTACTATTATTATTATTATTATTATTATTATTATTATTATTATTATTATTGCTGAATTTAGAGCCGCTTCCCTTGTCTTATTTTTTAGGCGACAACCGGAAGCCAACCCTGGCTCTGCTCACATTAACGGCAGTAGGAAGTGGTCAGGTCAGGATGTGTTTGTGTCTCTGTTCCAGAAATGAAAATCATTGAATCAGCGTTGGACGGGGAGGTAAGCGTCTCCGCTGGACGCCGCGCTGTGTCACGAATTCTGTGCCGTGGCGTGGCTAGGTAGTCCACTGCCTGCTCTTCTGGTTTCACCCGAACCAGCCTTCACTCGAAGGCATTTGACATTTACATCAGAATTGTGTGATTGCGAAATGACAGCGGGATACGCGAAGTGCTACATTGATGGCTTTCAGGCGTTACGTTAGGCGTTCGACCCAGCTCTATCTTTTGAACTTTCGAGATGTCAGGAGCTAACGTCATGGAGTCCACCAAAGCGCTCGGTAAACTGGAACTGAGCCCTGGCTTGGGTGCTATTGGGGACAGCGCCTCCATGAATAAGTCCGGCCAGCAGCTTCTGGGACCACAGGACCACGCTCACCTGAACGGCTGTGTCCCACTTTCTCATCAGGTGGCAGGTCACAAGTATGGAGTGAAGAAAGTTGGTAAGTAAAGGCCTGTATATTAATAAACTACATCTGTACGTGGCTAATGATTTACTAGTGGGGGTAGTAAGAGTAATAGAAAACCAGCAACAGTCAGACGTTTGTAGAGCAACGTTTGCGGATGAATGATTCATTTAAAAGGGTGTGGATCATTCCAGACATTTTCACGGAAAAAAGATGTAGTGCAGGGGTGTGACCAAGCTTCAGGTCCAAAGCAAACGGGCAAGTCCCAGGTTAAGTTCAGGCCTTAAACTTTAATTTTAATCACAGTAATAATGAATGAACTCTCAAACTTATACATTGAAAAATGTATTTGTTAGCACCAACAACCACAAGGGAACTTCAGAAATATGGCACATAGATTTTTTTTTCTTGTTGTAGAACAAAATGGAATTCATTCATTTATTCATTTATTCAATTAATTCATTTAAAATACCTTACAGTGTTAAATTTAGCTCTCATTTACAAGACCAACCTGGGTAAGTGGCCCGAGAGATGCAGCATGCGTGTTGCTGCATCTTGCGTGTTGCTGCATCTTGCGTGTTGCTGCATCTTGCGTGTTGCTGCATCTTGCGTGTTGCTGCATCTTGCGTGTTGCTGCAGCTTGCGTGTTGCTGCAGCTTGCGTGTTGCTGCAGCTTGCGTGTTGCAACAACATAAGGAGAAACTCTGCTAAAAGGCCAGAGGTGTTCAATGGACTAGCGGCTCCGGAATGGCTCCATTATTATGCTCTGTAAGATATCAAGTAATGTCAACTTAAAAGGCTCCAATCCAAGTGAAATCAAGACATTTCTGATTTTTAGCAAGTCAAGACTTGCTAAAAATCAAGTCATTGATTTAAACCTGACTTGTCCTGAACCTAGAGTCCACACTGAGGGCTGTGCAATGTAGCTGAAACACAAGGTATCCAATGTTTTTCATACCAAGTCTGATTTCTGATTTGATTTTTTTTTCTCACTTTCACCTCTTAAAAAGGTCGTACAATGTCGGTGTCAATTTTAATTATATAGCAAAAACTGGTTTAAAACTGCACCAAAGTGATATTCAAAAACGACGAATAGATAGAAAATATTTTCAACAACTTGTTTTTATGTCAGTCATCCCTACTGATTTTCAACTAAATACAAGCAGTAAAACCGACTCTCAAAACAAGATGGTGGGCCCTGGGGGCCTGACTGACTTCATTCTTTACTATGGAAGACCAAAGAGTGCATTGGTGGAAAAAAAATCAGATTTTCTAAATGTTAATGCTTTGTAAACAGCAAATTTGATTAATTGATTAAATCGATTTGTTGTTCAGCTCCAGTCGTAGTGTGATTGAAAAGTTGACTGGACAGGGAGAACTGGGGAAAACCTGTGTCGACATGAAACAACAGAAATGTGAAGTTCACTCATCTTTGATGACTTTCCTTTAAAGCATTAATATATAAATAACAGAACCAGAACTTTCTACCAGCTCATTCAGCTGTGGTACTTAAGCTAAAAATGAAGGCCTTACTAAACTATGTTAAATATTGTTCTAAACAATAGTACAATATTCCTCTGTTTCAGTGAGACGACTAACGTGTAAAGGTTTAAATATAGATCTTTAAAAGAAAAATAAAATCTGTTTGAGTTTGGGCTCTAGGCTCCAACCTCACCACTTCATTTACCAAGTGGGAATGATGGTGAAGTTGACATTGCCAGTCAGAATTCCAACTTCAGTGGCATTCTCATTGTACTGCCTACTTGGGACTAGTTCAGCAGAGCTAAACAAAATGTTTAGTGCAAAGAAAACTATCCATCCATTATGTTCCACTCATCCGAGGTCAGGTCGCGGGGGGAGCAGCCTAAGCAGGGAGGCCCACACTCCCCTCTCCACGGCCACTTGGCCTGCTTCTCTGGAGGAATCCCAAGGCAAGAGAAACTTGGGCTACTTTCACACAGTAGGCAAAAGCAACCCAAACCCAATATTTGTATTTATTTTTGTCCAAATGGGACTCATCCGACTATATTACTGGAGTCTGAACGGCCCAATTTCCATCTTCTCACCTCCCCTCCCCAAAATCCAATTTGTGTCATTTCCGTAAGTGGTACTAAATCAAGTGTCAAAGTTTTCAGTCTCTGGTTGGTTGTCATATTTTATCCAACTTTTTCACTCATTGACGTGAGACGTGCATCATAATTCTACACTAGAAGAAGCCAGATGTGGTAAATGGTTGAAACTCTGCTCAGCGGTGACAATCATGTCTGCTCCCATTGATCAACAACTTTCTGATCCGGCCATAGGCGGCAGTATCCATTATTACTGTTGGTGCGCTGCTGTGACGTCTGCGTCCTTCTGCGCATGTGGGTCTCATAAATCGATCACACAGAAATCTCATTGCGATTGCATGTAGTATGAATGACCATTTAAAAAAAAAAAAATCTGATTTCAGCCAAAAATTAGAATTGAGCATTAAACATGTTTTGTGAATGTAGCCATTCAGGGAAAAATATGTTTTTCCAGTCTCACTGTGTAAAGAGTTGCTTCTTCATTTTTGGTGACAAATATACCAAAAAATGAGGATCAGGCCATCCTCAACTGGTGTCAAAAATAATGAGGTAAGTAGCTAACTATTGGACAGGGTACGCCACAGTAAGATCCAGGCTAAAAGCTACAGCTGGTACAAGCTACAGTGTCCACTGTTGTAAAATAAGATAGCATTTTTTATGCCTATAAACTTTTATAGACTTGTCAATAATTAATCGTTCCCTGCCAAATATTATCCAAGATGATAACATTTCCCACTACAAGCAAAGAGAAGTGCACTTCTATGAAAGGTCTATAAAGCTACTGCAAAACTCTTAACATTTTTTTCTACTACTTCTGTACATTGTCAGCTTTTAAAATAGCTGAATATAAAAATCTTTATTGTGATGACTTTCACTATAAAGTCATCACAATATGGTTATGAGTTATGTATGAGCCCCTTCTCCAGGCCTCCTTCCTGTTCCTTTAGTGATCTTAAAGTGGGGCAGAGAGTAAAAGCCACAGTTCACAACAAGCTACAGTGTGTTTCCACATTGTGTAGCTAGAGAGACTGGGTGGACAAGATTAAGAGCTAATAATGCTAATAACTGCTTTATCATTGACTTAACAGGACAACACACAGGTTCCTCTTATGTTTCCCAGTGACAGAAACATTCTCATGCCTTGACATAATCAAAGAACAGATCAGAAAAGTAATTCAAGAAATCTTTGTTATATTTGAGAGTCCTGAAAATCATCTCCACACAACACTGAGAGTGAGCCAGTTCAACCATACCTCATACATCTCAAAATATTCAAATATTGCATAAAATTTAATGATATCTTCCCAGTGATCTCAGAAAGTGAAACAGTCATTTTAAAGATATGCATTACACACAGAGTAAAAACATTTTAAACTTTTATTTATCTATTTAATTTTAATGATTATAGTTGCAATAAAAACCCAAAGCTAAATGTCAGAAAATTAGAATACCACTTTAGACCAAACAAAATGGATGTTTTAATGACAGGCTTCTAAAAAGTATCAACACTTCCATGCTCTCACTCCTCTGAATTCCATTCTTTTTAATGTCCAGTTTTGCTTTCTCCCAGACTTTCTCCAGGGAAATATATTCTGGTCAGTTAAATGCCATTACACACACCATGACTGAAGTAGAGATGAGATTGCAAATCACCTCAAGCCCACAATATCTATGGTGAACTCTAAAGGTCAGAACATCAGGGTGTGGGGATGTTTTTTTTTTCCTCTCAAAAATGCTCAAAACATTTGATTTCCCTGACTGATAGCTCCCACCTGCAGGGGGCAGTGTTTATACTGTTAGAACAAAAAGTCACATTTTCATATAAATGTTGCTTAATTCTTTGCAGATATTTGCACCAAATCTGTTATTTTGACTGCTAAAAAAAGCAGTGAAAACCTGGAGGGGTTGGTAAAGAGTACTGCTAGACTGTATGTAAATGAAAGATGGATGAATGGTAATGCTAAGAGTCGACAGATAAATGAAGGTGGATACTTTATCATGACAATGAATCTAAACGAAAAGCAAAAGAAACTGGCATTTTCATAAGAAGCAGCGTAGCAGTGCTTGAATGGCCTTATTAAACTCTTGGATTTGAATGCAATTGAAGATCCATGAAAAAAACCTGAAGACTTGAGCATTTAGTAGAATCCTTCACAACCTGCAAGATGTGAATAATAGTTTCTCCATACAGGAAACATCTTAAATTCATCTTACCTTTTTGCCAGCATGTTAATTTATTTTCCCATCAGTCTGTTGATCTGGAGGAGAAACATCGTGTTCTATAGTTGATCTGCCATCTTTGCATTCTTCATGTTCCTGTCTGAAGTTATCCTTTACACCTGGAAGCTCAACTCTCCAAACAGTCTCGGGACAATAATGGATCAAAACAATGAATAAAGCAGACACTGAATCTTTTTGATGGTCATCAGTATAATTATTTTCTGCATAAATCAGCATCAGCATTGCATTCATAAACATAACTGAATATTCATACTGTCTGTGTGCTGCAGGTATTTTACAACACCCGGATGGAACGGTCTTGAAGCAAGTTCAGCCTCCACCCAGAGGACCACGAGAAATGCAGTTTTATAGCATGGTAAATAAAATTCTCACACTTTTTTTTCCAGACAAATATTTCAGTTAGTTTTTTTTTTTGTTGTTGTTTTTTTGTTTGGGGGGGCTTGAAAAAAAGAGACAGATTTTTTGGAGTTCTCAACCGAGTGCTTCAGTAGAGGCAATTTGGACTTTTTCCCTGTTTCTTGGAGACTTTTCACCTCTAACTCAAAAGATGCCTTTAGTTCTAAACATGGTTGGAAGTAATGTTTTTATAGATTTAGTCAGAACCTTCACAGTGAGAGAACAACTGGGTGACGGAGATCCTCACCTAATCTCAGCGTCTGAGTCCAGTAGGGCTGTAGTGATACAGTAATCTCACGATACGATACACGATATTCTGCTCACAATATTATATATATTGTGATATTCAGCAAACGATACAATTCAATACACTTTTGCGATTTTCTGAAAGATTTTAGAGGGACAGAGTGATTTTGGTGACATTTTGTGACTGTTATAGAGTTGGATTGAATTAATTTAACTGAAAACTGATTAAAAGCACCAACTACATAATACCTGGCTCTGGTTGGACATGGACACAGACTTAAAGTCGACAGCTGGACAAAATTAATCAAAGAAGTGGTGAGAAAACATGTTTCTTTTAAATTGAAACCGTACAAACTGTAGCTTGCATTTGTAAAGTACCAAGTACCCTGCTCTGAATAGTTTACCTTTTTAACGTTGACACTTAACATCTGAAGGAATCACTCTAAGCCTGATGACCTAATCACTCTCCCGGCAAAGCAGGCAGTGAGTGAGCAAGGTGACAGTTGGATGTTACGATACTTGCGGATGAATATAAAATTTTTTTCTAGGAAAGAAGATGTCGATATATTTTGCAAAATCGATATTATTACACAGCCCTAGAGTCTAGTCAGCTGCTCCTATCTGGAATCTTCTCCTATTCATTGTGATCCATATCTTAGGATCCTAGGAATCTAGTTTCAGCTCCTGTTCCTAAGGGCTCATTCACACCAACCTTGGTGAAACCACTTTAGTCAAGCTCCAGTCCATTTGTCCAGAAAGTCTGGTTGGTATAGTGAGGTGTGAAGAACCTATAAAGTGAACTCTGGTCTGCCGACAAACCTAGGAGTCGGTTCCATTGAAGTGAACTCTGGTGCGGTTCATTTGCATAGGTGAACACCAAGCGGACTGGAGACCGTTCAAAAGCAGGAAATGAACTATACTGTAAGGCATTCTGGGTAAATACAACCAAAACAAACGGGAGAGTCTGACTTTAGCGGGAGAAATGGCTCATAGTCTTTTACTAAATTTAAAAGAGAAATTGTCTTTCCGCTAAAATGTGACGTCACTCTGTTGTTCACATTTTGTGAAGGAAGTTTGCTGAGCATCTTCTTCAGAGGCTTCTGTTCTTTCTTTCAATGGTTCTTGGTGCAGCGCCCACACAGGCGAGGTTGGGAACAGGTTTTTCAAATGGTTTGGATTGTCTAACACAGTGTAGTGTGAAAGAGAATCGCAGCAGCTGGAAATGGAACAAATGTTGTAGTTTTGGTCCCCAGTAGAACCGAGTCTACCAGACTGTCAGGTGTGAATACACACCAAGTTACTTGAATATTTATTGGAGACCAAAAAAAAATAATCTTGACATTTAAACTGCTGATAGTTCTGTTCTTAATCTGTCACAATGGGATGTTCTGTTTGTAAACCCTCAAACATTTCCATATGAGTCAAAGCTGTTTCTGCTTTGGGTCTGACATTACAGCACGAGTTTCATAGTGTGTGTGTGTGTGTGTGTGTGTGTGTGTGTGTGTGTGTGTGTGTGTGTGTGTGTGT
>NW_006799943.1:826516-858652 GCF_000485575.1 Poecilia formosa | reverse complement strand
TTTGGGTCTGACATTACAGCACGAGTTTCATAGTGTGTGTGTGTGTGTGTGTGTGTGTGTGTGTGTGTGTGTGTGTGTGTGTGTGTGTGCGCGCGCGCGCATATCATAGGTGTTTGCAGAGGACTGCTCTGATCCTTGTCTGCTGGACCTCCAGAAACACCTTCCCAAATATTACGGCACCTGGTCCTCTCCTGACAGCCCAAACGGTGAGAAACAAACTATGGTCTCATCTCCTTTTCACAACTTCACAATTCATGCTAAAAGGCCTAAATGACTAAAGGAAACTCATTTCTATACGATGACTCTTTGTGATGTCATTGACACAGAGCTCTACCTGAAGCTGGAGGATGTGACGAGTCGCTTCAACAAGCCGTGCATCATGGATGTGAAGCTGGGCCGCAGAAGCTACGATCCGCTCGCTTCACAGGAGAAACGGGAGCAGCAGATCAGAAAATACCCTCTGATGGAGGAGATCGGATTCCTGATCCTGGGCATGAGGGTCAGCTCTTTATGTTGGCTTAATAACTAATTAATATTTAGAATGAAATTTTTTCATGATTCGCCATGTGGAGTTGATCTGCAGACCACAACACATTATGTTTATTTTCATGTTAAAACTTTTTAAGCATAAAGCTGCTAAGAGTTTCATATTGTAGAGATGGTTGAAGTTTTGCAAATTATCCAGATCTGAGGTGAGTCCAACTGTACAGTTAGTGGTTTGAATATTACTGACTTGATCCAGACTGCAGCTGATCATGTAGCATGTTACATACTTTAGGAGGAGCTCCACAGTCTGGACATTCGGCCCAAAGCTTCTCCACAGCATCCACCTCTTCACAGTGATGCCACATTTTACTGATGCTGAGGTTTACCTGCTGTAGCTGTGTTAGCTGTGTGCAGCGTCACATTACCTGATGCTTCAGCTGCCTTGTCATTTACAGATCTAAACGTATCAACTACTTTGTGGTGCAGTTCATTTAGCCTCCTGTAAAAACAAAAAAACAATCTCTCAGGCAGTGGAGCCTCTTCAGATCTAAAGCAGCAAAAAATCTATACTTTATTTTTTCTTTATTTTGCTTGGTCCAGCTGCAGTAAGTAACTTTTATAAACAATATTTTTTTTTCTATTTTTGTTAAAATATGTCTTGATGTCAGAAACTCTGTCAGAAATAACCAAGATGTTTCTCTGCTATTAGCACATTGACCAGCACGTACACTAGCATGACTTCCAGCGCTAAGACCCTCTTCCTGTCTCTGATTGGTTGTTTGTGACAGAGTGGTGTATTTCTGCAGATGAAGCATAGAAACTCAGGGAGAAGTCAGAGGAGCTTGATTTTTTGGTCTTATGTTCCACTATCACAATGTGACATAAAAAAAACATTGTTTATAAAGTTATCTACTGCAACTTTAAGATTAAATTCTAGTTGTGCTTTTATAAGGTAGTTTTGAAGTAAAGCCTGGTGGCCTGCCAGGCTGATGATGCACTGAGTTTGTAGAAAGAAGGCCACCATGTTGATGAATCCTTGCTGTTTTTCAGGTCTATGATGTTCGCAGTGAAACGTTCAACTCCTACAACCAGCACTATGGAAGGGCCCTGGATAAGGACACAGTTAAAGACGGTGCGTTTGTCCATTTTATCTTATTCTCACACTTCTATATTTGCCTAATTATTTTCATGAATAGCAATTCAAACAGGCAACAACTTTAGTTTTGAACAATTGAGATAAAGACAGCCGATAAGCTGTCCCTGTGTGTCCGGTGTTCCCCTGCAGGCTTAGCTGTGTTCTTCAAGAACGGTGTGTGTTTGAGGAGGGACGCCATCCGGGCCAGCATCTGCAGGGTGCAGCACATTCTCAACTGGTTTCACTCCCAGCACCAGCTGGCCTTCTACGCCAGTTCCCTTCTTTTCGTCTATGAGGGTCTTCCCTCCTCTTTCACCTCATCCTCCTTGTCATCTCTCCTCATCGGCCCGTCAGTCAGCGACGCCATGGTGAAAACCACCCATTCGGTGCTGGTTGGTGAAGACGGTCAGAGCCAGGAAGAGGAAGTGGGTCAGCAGGAAGCTGGACAGGAAAACAAGCTAGCCGAGTACAACAACAATACCGAGGTGGGCGTTTTGTGGGACAGCAGCATCTCCACGGTTCACACCAATCACAGGAAGGACGGGGACAAGCCCTCTGTCCGGGGTCACCTCCACCTCAGCAGGGTGGACGATGTAGTTGCCGAGGTAATGAAAGCCTCCGATCACGCTCCTGCTCCATACGAAGAAGACAACACGTGTCAGAGGAAGGCTGACCCGAAGCTGTCACCAAACGGGAACAGAAACCAGGATAGAGACAGAGGCAGGACAGAGGAGGACGAGGACGGGCTGGAGGGAGAGAGGGGGACAGACGGACAGGGTGGGATGGGAGATGCAGCCGTGGAGGTCAGAATGATAGACTTCGCTCATGTTTTCCCAAGCGATAGCCTGGACCACGGCTACATCTACGGCCTGAAACACCTGCTGACTGTGCTGGAGCAGATCCTGTGTGACGCTGCTCAGAGTGCGCTCAGTTCGCCTACCTCCTGAAGTCCACATGCAACCACTGTGTCTTCTGCTCAGCTAACACAAAACTGGAGCGGATTGAAGTCTGACGGATGAGCCACCGTTGATTCTTCTTATCCTGATGGCTTTAGCTGCGTTTCTGTTCGTGACTGCGTCCCGTATTTTATCACAGGTTTTATTGTCGTGAACATGCATTAGCGCCTCAGCTGTTGGTTGTTTTGGAAAAGTTCTGAATAAATAATATTTTAAGTTATAAAAACAAAATGCAGCCTGTATTTCCCACAACTTGTGGGTCGTTTTTCTGCAATTTAATTCCACAAAACGTACAACCTGGAAGTTCCAGGAGTTTATTCTGCATCTACCCTACATGTTTCTACGTCGTACCCTGATTCCAGCTGATTAAGGTCCAGCCCCCCCAATCCCCCTCCACCCAACACCCTGTAAGTTGTGGGATGCCCAGGCTGCATTACGACCTGCTACCTTCATATCATCATCCCCTGATCACTGGAAAGTCTTTTATTAGCATGCTTCAAATGAGCAACATGTTCCTGTTCTTCTCATCTCTTTATAAGATACAGGAAATGTGTTCTATAATATCACTTTACATTATGCAACTGCATAAGCACTATTTTGACTAGATATAATGAATTAGTGACGTTTTCAGACTGTCTGGCTCTGTCAGGCACATAATCAACTCCTAATGCAACTCCCAGTCTGATCACCTGACTAATTTTTCATTCATTCATTCATTCATTCCAGAGGAATTCAAAACAAATCTTTATCAGGAATGGAGTTATGCTGCTACTGATCTGATCCACATCTTTAGGAATAAAAACAGATTCGTCTGTCTTTTATCAGATCTGTTTGAGTTAAAATCACTGACAGGTGAGAACTGGGATGACTTTATATTTGTTTACAGGAGAAAGCAGGACTGAAAAAGTTAAATCAGGGGTTTGATCAGCTGTCTATGAATAAACTGCAACTTGTTTCTAAAAACCTTAAAGGAGTCAGTGGTGGAAAAGACTCGGAAAATGATGATTATGTTGGAATGAGATGTTAATTTAGTGCTTTTCTTTAAACCACTGACAACTAACTCAGGTATCCTCCCCATCTCTTTAGTGTGTGTGTGTGTGTGTGTGTGTGCGTGTGTGTGTAAGTAAATCAATGCTATATGCTGTATAATTGGTGGTCTTTCTACTTGATGTTGGTTGATTTTTATTTTTGTAATCTCATGGCTAACCGGATCTCATTGCTGTTGACCTTGACCTTGTTTTAAACTTTTATATTTGATTTTCATTTTTACCTCTTGACAGGAAGCTTGATGTATTTACTTTTTACTGTTGCTGTGATCAGCAGCCAGATTTTCCTGTTGAAATCATCTCTCCTCCTCGCTGGTCTAATTTTTCTCTCCACCTCCAAACGATGTGAGGAACAGGAAGTTCTCTGACGTTCCACCGCTTGTTTCTGTTTTAGAGTTGCAATATTATTTTAAAAAGCCTTTAAATTAAACTCACCAATTGATTTCCACTGAGGTTTGTCTTGAAACAAACACAGCCATCAGCTGGAGATTATTCCACTCTGTGGAATTGATGGTTATTCCCAAAAGTTGGATTTGGGATTCAAATCCTCTTTCTGTTGGTTGTTGTAAAGGAACTTTTTATACTGTCTGCTTCCACATTGATCATTTAGACTTTCGGGCGGTATAAGGACGAAATGGGAGAAGCTGCTTTAACCTGAATGAAGCTGGTGAACAGTCTGAATGTGTTTAAATGAGTTTTCTGCAGTAATGTGCTACTTTTAATGAATGAAAATGCTGACCGCCCCTTGGTTTTTAGCTAATCTAACTATTTTACCAAAGTTGGAATGATGGGATGGCTCATCTCAAACTTTGTATACATGTGACAGTTGTACTACTGTCAGGCCAAGTCTAACAAAAATGGCTGAATGAATTTAAAAACCAAAGTTGTTGCTCTTGTGAACAAATGCATATGTAAAGCCCATCTTATTGTTGAAGGATAAATAATTGTTCACAAGTTTGACCAATCTATTTATTTTTTTTTTATTTTTTTTTAATTTTGTAATTTCTAAAGTTCTTGAAGTCATTCTTTAGTGTTGGAGGCTTTTAGATCCTGGTCTGCTAAAACAAAATTCTGAAGCATTTCACAATCTTCATTTCCTATATCATTTTCATATCAAACGGCTTTAATCTAAAGTTTAGATGTATATCAAGAAATAATTCAAGTCTCTTAAAGAAACATGTCATAGCAGGAGTTGGTAAAGTAAAAAAAAACTCAGTTGATAGGAGGTGGAGTTCTTGCTGTAAAAACCTCAGTTCAATCTACAGAAAAGAAACCTCCCATAAAATATTTGTATTTACCAGCTCTGCTCCTGACATTTGGATAAACGGATTTGATCCGTTGTAGAACACCAACTGCAGCTTCCTGCAGGTTGTCACGTTGCCATCGAGTTCATGTCGATTTCTGTTTGGAGTTTTCATCCATGTTGGAGATGCCACCAGTGTCTGTAATGTAACGTGTCCCATGTTTTCTCAGATTATTGATGGCATGCATTTACTGTGCCATGGCATATTTAATACTGTTGGGTTTTCTGTGCCCTCCTGTCTCATAGATTTGTACAGTCAGATCTTTTGGAGCCATTTCTATGCCCTCTGGAAACAGCGACTTTAGAGAAAGAAAGCAACTGTCAGAAATTCTTGCAGCAGCTGAACTTTGTTTTCAGGTAATCACACGTACAATTGATGTTAGTTGGGCACCAAAAAACAGTGAATGGATGGTGAAATTATAAAAAAAAATGTCTTTGCATTTTCTTTATTTTGAATAATTTGTTCAACAGATTTTCCCCGGAGATGAATTAAACCGTATATATTTTGCATTAAGGGGACAAAAAGTTTTGATGTGATTAATGCTGGTCAGGTTTTCTACAACACAAGGCAACATTTTAACAGGGTGAAACCTTTTGAGAGCCACTGTACGTTTAGTTTTTGTACCACTGTTAAAACACTGGAGATGCTTTTTAATGCTACGGTAAATCTCAGTGCTTCAGTCCTGTACAAAGCCACATCATTTTAACCCGTGACAATGAATTAATGTAATACTAAACTTTATTCAATAATTGTTTTGATCTTAAAGAAAAACACTGATATGTTATGTTTTCCCTAATATGGCTATTTTTAATAAACCTTGTCTTTTGTAAAAATAAAAATAAAAATTCTGTGTGTGCTGTCTTTTTTCTTTTAGGATGTTTTCCAGGAATTACTCAAGTTTTATTTTTCCTCAATGGGCCAAGAGGTTTAGAGCTGCCCTCTCCTGTCTTCATTCTCTGGATGTTGTGCTGATAACATGATGCTGTGTGTGAGCAAGCAACTTTCCTCATAACCCGATCCAGTCTGTTTTTTAATCACTTGCTGTGATAGAAAATGTGTTTGAAACCAAATCTTTATTGGACAAACAGTTTTAACCCTGGTCTTTAGAGGAGGGGTCATTTGGACCCCACATGGCAGCGCGCCTTTCTCTTTGTTTCTTTGTGTGGCTTTGGGAACTGATGGTTTGACGAGACACCTAGGCCTGTCACAATAACAAATTTTGATGGATGATAAATTGTTCCAGAAGTTATTATGATAAAAAAATGTTTTGAGACCATGGTAATGGCAAAAATAATGCGAGAACACATTCTCAAAGATCTGTAAACTTTAAATTCTAATGAACATTTAACTCTGGAATTGGAAGACATTTTAAATATCCAAAATAAAACATAAAATAAAATGAATTTTGAAGTCTTTGTAAACAAAACTGTCCTTTGAAAATAAGAGCTAGTTGAGACTAAAGTACCAAACTGAAGACTTTTATCATCCAGTTTTTATTAGAGAAAAAAAGAGAAATCATGCCAATGGAAATTGAGTTTATCATGCGATTAATTGATTTATTGATTATTGTGACAGGCCTCCTACTCTTCTTCATCCAGGTTGTCTCAAGGCTAATACAGTAGTCCTGGGTTCCAGTTTGCAGTATGTGGAAGAATAATGAATTATGAGTCAGTTACTAGATCTGTGAAACAATGTTACCAGAAAAATGGTAAATCGTGTAAAATAAAGGAGTCTATCTTCAAAATATTTTATTATGCAACGTAATCATAGAAAATATCATTTTGACTTGAATAGAAAGTCATTCAAAAATATTTAATAAAACTTATTTCTAAATAATAAACAGAACAAAGACCCCCCAAAGTAGAAAATAAAAACTGAATTAGATTTATTTCCATCTAAAAAGGAAATGAAGGCAGCATATCTGGCTGAAAATTCAAAATATCATTGGATGATCACAGCTTCAACACCAAAGTGGCACAACTAAAAACACAGCAGGGGAACAGCAGAGAAACCTACTCTACTACAGCAGACAGAATATGGACCTTCAATATTAACTAGGCTACATCTGAAGTGTTTCTGTGACTGAAAAACTTTTGCACAGTTTTCTGTGTTCTGTAGATTTTCATACTCTAACTCAGTGCTGAGCATGATGGGCTCATCGGTGAGGCTCCGGTACCGAGTGAAGAGGTGAGGGGTAAACCAGCTAACTGGGGCTGACAGGGAGAGTTGGTCATGGCTAACGTGTTGAGAGGATGCAACCTGTCAAGCACAAATTTTGTCAAACATATATATTTTTCTCTTGTAGTTAAAGTGAAACAATTCATAGTTAATCTGCACTAGGCTGTAGTGTTTTCAATGTAAACGTTCCGGAAATATGTTAATATTAACTCCCTTTCTAAGAGCTAGAGAAGATGAATCCATTAACTGCAGTAAAATGCCGGAAGAAAAAAATATTTTGAAATAAACATTCCTTGAAATAAGGTAATTTCGCCTGGATTATTGGATTATCATAGTTTTTTCTAAAACTTGTTCTAAATGTAATTATTATTAACAATTCACTTTAGAAAATAGAGGAATCGGAGCAGGAAGCCGGTGTTTGGACAGAAACACACTCTGGCTGTTACCACAATCCGACACCTGGTGTGATGTATGGATTGTACTGAACCAGTTTGTCTTACTGTATGGTCCCCTGAGATGGATTTTGTTGTGAGCAGGCACTATTTAAAGAAAGTGGAATGATCAGAAATGCATAAAGCATAGAGTTGACTTTCATCTCAAACAGTGAATATCCTAATCAAAACCCCACTAAATAATGTGAACAATAACACAGCCTTCACATTTTCAACCACATTAACTATTAAAGCTGCAGTATGCATGTAATCTGTGAAAAAGAAAGAAAAAAAAATCAATTTCCTCTGCTGCTTCTTGTGGCCCTACAGCCATCTACACAGTTCTTTCAGAAACAGCCAATCAGAGCCAGGAGGAGGGTCCTTGGTGT
Source organism: Poecilia formosa (assembly GCF_000485575.1). Lineage (NCBI taxonomy): Eukaryota > Metazoa > Chordata > Actinopteri > Cyprinodontiformes > Poeciliidae > Poecilia > Poecilia formosa. Next base: position 850,727 of record NW_006799943.1, on the reverse strand, counting down.
TTACAGTCATCCTCATGTACATGCTGCTCAGACCCTCTCCTTTGCTCTCTGCTATGCTGCAGCTTCTTGAATGCAGAGCTTCACGACAACTAAGGTCAGAAACCTCTGCACGTACATCGAGAAATCAAGATGAAACCCCGAGTCAGAGGTCGCATCACTTTAAGGAAAACCACGTGACCAACACAGTTCCTGTGTCATTTGGTTGTGAATGCACCAAATTGTATTTATAATGGAGAAAATGTATCGACACCTTTATGGGTGTTGCTGGATGAAGACATTTTGTGTTCTTTGCTTTTACAAGTCTTTTTTTGTGTGATTTGGGGAACTGACAGTCTGACGGGTCACCCACCTCGCTGTCTGACCGTGACATTTGCCGCGCTCCTCCTGAGTGTTGCGCTAAGACCGCGAGAAGGATGAACAAATATGTAAAAAAAAAAAGACAGCCTTTCCTTATGAACCTTACATACTGCAGCCTTAATATGCTCCTTTTTAAAAAAGTAGGTAACACTTTATTTGAAGGGGTGTGCATAAGACTGACATGACACTGTCAAAAACATGACATAACACCTGTCAGGAACATAAAAAAGTCTTTATGAATGTTTGACAGTTGTCAAAGTGTCATTCGGTAAATGACACTTTTAATGCAAAGTTGTTCTAAAAGTTGCATTGAAAGTCCATTAAAAGTGCCAACTTTGCATTAAATTATTTATAAAATCATGCAAAGTTGGCACTTTTAATAATGGACTTTCAATGCAGCTTTTAGAACAACTTTGTATTAAAAGTGTCATTATTTACCGAATGACACTTCATGACAACTGTCAAACACATTCATAAAGACTTCTTTATGTTCATGACAGGTGTTATGTCATGTTTATGACAGTGTCATGTCAGTCTTATGCACACCCCTTCAAATAAAGTGTTGCCAAAAAGTATTTTTGTAAAAGTGATCAGTAAATTAACAGTTACAGTATTCCCAATAAAACCACGCACAGCAATCAGCTGCTCATTTCAATAAATCATACCAACAGATTATTTCCGTATATATCTGGACAGTGTCCATTTGTCAATGCACTTGGACAGTCATGGAATGGGGGAGATGGAAGAGTTTTCTTCCATTTGTTGTAGTCTCTTCATGGCTTGAGGGTAGTACTTGAGGAAAATTCTGTGGGCAATCTCATAAGTGTCTCCCTGAGGTTTGGTTGGGTACTTCCTGCCATTGTAAATGAATCCCTGTTCAACCTGGAAAACTGCCTGGTTGAAGGTATCCTGCTTGTATGGAAGTCCACGGTCCAGACACTCCACCAGCGTTTGGACAAACAGCCCCCACCGCTGAGCGTAGTAGTCTTCAATAAGACCCCCCCACTGTTTGTTAGCATAGTCCAGGATCTCGCCGCTGGGACCCCACAGAGTGACTTGGTTTCTGGCGTTCATGTCGTAAAGCTGTGCCTCTCTCTCGTTCAGGGCCTTGGATTGGGCTCGCTCCAGCCACGTCCCTAACAGGAAGTTCTGGTTGCTACTCAACAGTCGGTTGAGTTCAGGCAGGAGGTCATACACCAGCACGCCACCCGCAGTCAGCAGCTCTGGCATTTTTTTATTGGCGAAGGCATCTGCGATATCCTGGTAAAAAGACGATGTCAGAACTTGCAGGACCTGCCGGGTCACATCAACTAGATCGTACTGGAAGGTCTCTTTGGACATAAAAGAAGGAGCCGCTTCCATGAAGAGTTTCCAGGCCTCAAAAAGGTCAGCAGGCTCATACCACAGGTCTGTCCTCATCCGAAAAGAGGGCCTGCGAACGAGCGGGCTGTGGTTGTGATTGACATACCCCGGTATGGTGCAGTTATACACACTGGTGAATAGGAGCTTCCATGCAGCTGTCAGGTTATCATTCATGCCACCGTAGCGCCGTACTGCATACAGGGAGACCCACTTTGCAAGGTTGACTGGCTCTTTGCGCCATGCCAGTTCACTCATTAACTCATAGATAACAGGATTCTGCTCAATACCCTCAGGTGTCATGCCTATTCCTACCAGAGTGGAGTTTGGGAAGTGTAGGGCTTTAAAAGGCCCCGAGTTGATGCTTTCAACTGTACCAAAAAAACCATTGTTGCCCCCAAAGTTGTTCAGCATACACCAGATGAAGGGCTGTCCATAGAAAGACTCGGTGTATGTGAAAACTGGATCAGCCTCTGCAAACAGATCCAGCACAATCATTCTTCCCAGGGGAACTCCGTGGAGTAGAGCCTGGATCTGTGGCGGCTTCCAGAATGTCTGATTGCTGAAGAACAGCCAGCCTTGCATCAACCAGATCGCATTAGGATCAACTGGAAGGACAGACATTTGGAGGGGAGTCAAAACAAGGACATCTTTTGTAAAAGTTTGACAGTGCCTTTGTGGAGCAAAGTCAGATTCAAAATTTGATACAAGAACAAAGTTTCAGACACCGAGACACTCACCGGCGGTCATTGAGGCAAAGACAGAGTGACTGACTGCAGACAGGTAAGTGGGGTCAGAAGAAGGTGGGGTCATCTCATTGAAGGTGTCAGTGTTGTAGATATGGTCTGTGCCAAACTGCTTTACCACCTCAGACAGATAGAGGGTGCCAATCTGGAGAAAAAGCGGGTCCCTTGGGTCCAGGATGTAGGAACATGAGAAGCTGCAGTTGAAATGTGCCCACGGTCCCAGCCTGGTAACATTGGCTTTCGGGTACAACCTGGACACAACAGGCCAATTACACAAGGTCAGACAGAAACACAGAAGCCAACTGTGACAGGTCTGCTTTTTGTCAGTTGGTGTAGCAAAGATGAAGCAGATTCCCTTCAAAGAATATCTGTCTATTTCACCAAACTGCTCCAAACTCAACCTTTATTGTGGAACTGCTTCTTTTGAAGTTAGCCATACCCCCAATTCCTTGGAAAGAAGAAAATATGAAGAAAAAAGAAGGAGGAGGAACTATCTTCCCATCTGCTTCCACTGGGACAGGACCTCCTGTCTACCTTTGAGGCAGAACAAAAACCTTTTCTCCACTGCTCTGTTTGGGAAAAAGGCTGCATCCCAAACAGATCACAATGGACCTGTTTGGGGTCCATTGTGAGCTATCAGTTCCCTAAAATGTTGAAGTTAACTGTTCATGTCCAAGAATCAACCAGGTTCTATCTTTAGAGAACCTGACAGATTCTTTGTCCTGGTAACCCTGGACAAAGTGAGTCCGCCCCAGGACAAACAGCAAGTGTACAACTAAACATGAAACTCATGAACATCCTGGATTTGAGTCAAATTCTTTTGTGACTTGTGTAATATTATTCCAAAAACATGATTGTGAGGCCCATTGGTTAAACTAAATAGCTTTTAGAGATGAGTGTGAGTGTGAGTGTGTGTGTGTGTGTGTGTGTGTGTCTGTTTGTCCAAATGTGTGTCTGTGTTGTCCTGTGGGTACAGAAAGAATTGAAGTCATTATTTTGTAAGACTGCCAACTTGACAATATTTTCTATTCTATTTTTTGTTAATTTCCAAAGTCGTACTAGTCACTAGATTATAACTTCACACTTCTCGTTTGATTGTTTGATATAACTGCTTCCAGTTTTTGTTGCACTGTGAAGCGTGACCACAGGGAAGTTCATCTTAACCTCATAAAAACTACAAACAAAATGACTTATTGAGTGAAGCAGAGTTTAATGGCAGTTTGGCTTTAGAGCCGTTCTTCTTCTTCAGGTGACTCTGTTATGACTGAGCTCCAGCAGATCGTCGCCTTTGTATTTATATTAAGGACTATCATTAATAATGTATAAAGGCAGCAGTCAATGAATGAATACATGAAAGACAAATTCATTCATTGGAAGAAAGGACAGACTTTCATGATCAGTTCCCATTGAACAAATCTCTACTTTTGAACACAACACAACACAACTAAAAATAATACCTAGACTGTGTGAGAAAAATAAGGATGTGTTACCTGAGAATTCCTTTGGGAACGTTCCCTGAGAAGGCTGGCAGCACAGGTATCATTCCAAAAGCTCTCATCCGCTCTAAGATTTTAAACTGCAGGAAGAAGGAAAGGTGATGAGGATTCAGTCCAAAACAAGTTACTCAAAAAATGTACTTGTTAATTAAACCAATCATGACCAAGCCAATCACAACATAGTATCTCTACAACTAGACTTAGTGGGACATCTCTAGTAAATGAAAGACCACCATGTATACAAGGAAACCGCATTAGATTTCTAGTCACTGACAGCAGTGGCTTTAGTTCTTGAGCCTGCTAGCTGCTGTAGTCAGGAAACTCATTTCAGATACCCCTTACCTAAACCCCCCACCCCCTCCCACACACATCTCACCCTTCATTCTTTCAGTCACAGCCTGTAGCTAAGGAGCACAGATGAGGGTTAGAGTCAAGTTCAGCTGGAAAACCTACAGCTTCCCCCTCAGTTCAGTTCTGTCTTCACCACATTAGACCAGAACCGGTTCGCCATCATTGAAGAGAGTCTTTAACTCCTGAGATAGAGAAACTCTTCGACTGGAGAAAGCATCTCACTCCCAGCCTAAAACCTGGCCTCACCTGACCTGGGTTTGCATGTTTTCAAGCAGAATTACCTTTTGTCTGTGAAATACCAGTAAACTTTTTTTAACCTAACAAATCTGAACTAAAGGCGCCACCTTGTGGTGCCAATAAGCAACCTTTTTATTTATTTATTTTATTTATTTATTTATTTTCTTCCAGGAGTAAACAGGGGATTTAAGACAAATATTTACTGTTTTTAGAAAAGATATTTCACTTTAGGTGACTATCTGGTTGTCTTCTGTGTTTGCCTCACAGTCAGACTGTTTCACACTTTACCAACTTTGTGGGAATATTGATGCACACAGAAGCCCTGTGACCGACACAGCATGCATGCACAAATGACTGAATGGTTACCATGGAGATTAAACGATTTCTCAAACATGTATGAAAGAATCAAAGCAACACTCCAGGAATGTTTTTGATGAGGGAATAAAATCGTAACATGATGCAAAGCTCAAAAAAGTGGATTTGGCATAAGACTCCCCCTTTAAAGAGAAGCATCAGCGTCACTAGAGGAGCGTATGGATAATGAAGCGATGCAGCGGGATTTCACAAAATATGTTGTTAAAAAGCTTTAATGAATGAATAAGCAAATAATTCCCCTTTGTGTAGCAGCTTGAGTCAGATCAGGAAGTGATCCTAATCTGAATGTAACAGGGGAACCTGTTGATTGGTGCAAATCAAGACGCAACAACCAGACTTACAGACAGTATGATGTTGTCTGTATGTCAAAACTGCTGCTCTACGTTCAAACACATTCATACAGCCTCACTCACTGGTTGTATTATTAGACAGTCACTCTGATTGTAAACAGTAAGTGTTAAAGTGTGTTGACATTCAAAGAGTAATGAATACTTGGAGGTACAGTTGGTTCACATGCCAGGACTGAGGCAGAGGCCCACCAAACTTGTCCATGTTAGCCATCCGGTTCCAGGCAAGAAACGCCGGTCCAGAGAAAAACTCTTCTAGCTCAGACTCGTTCAATCCAAGAGCTCGGTACACCTAAAGGGCAAAGGGCAAACCGGTTCAGGAGGTCATCACAGCTTCTGCTGCCCAAATGAGGCCAAGCAACAACCTCCACGAGGCAGTTTTCTCTTCCTGCTGTAAGTACTACATGTTCTGTACCGAATCTGTTCAGCCGCAGAGTAAAATTATTAAAGTTTATTTATAAAGGATTTTTGACCAGCAAAAATCAAAGTGCAGCAGACCTAAACATTTAAAATGTTAAGTTAAAACATAATTAAAATGCAAAAAAACAAATTAAGGTTGCAAGAATTAAAGAAAACATTCAATAATATATAAAATATCTAAAGGTTAAAGCATGTTTGAATTTCAGCTGCTTCTTAAATCAGTCCAGACTCTTAAGTCATCATAAAAACCAAGGAAGATTGTTCCACTGTTGGTGTGAGACACCAGAAAAAGAGAGGAGGTAAGAGCAAAAACTTCACATTTCTGTTTTGAGACAAATGTTTATCTACATGTTGTCAGATGTTAAAACTGTTATTGACCATGGTCCGACTTCTCAGGGGTCAGTTGAATTGGCTTTTCAGCCAGACCACTTTTTTTCAGGACGTGAAGCAATCGATAACCTGACAGTCTCAGAATGTTAAAAGGAGCAGTACAGCTAAATATCATCTGCATAAAAGTTTTAAAAAATGTATTAATGATCTGTCCAAGTGGGTGAGTAAATAGCTTATAAAGAAGTGGGTTCTTTTGTACTGTTTTAAAAGTAATGTTGGTTTCCTTATTAAGTTGAAAAGCTTCATAGAAAAACCTGAAAGAAACAATGAAGTGTACACCAATTTGCTGGATTTAATCTTAAACATGTAGGGTAATCTGTTCTTTCTGTCCAGAAATGCAGTGATAGGGTTACTAGAAATACATTTTGAATGAGAGTCAGTGACATCAAACGGTGTGTTCATGGAGGGAACACTGACTGTGTTTTAACACATACAATACAGGTTTTATGAATCCTAAATGATGTTTAAACAATTTCTGTTCAGTATAGAAAAATCCAGAAGTTTAGGTTTCCGCCCGTCCAGTGCCTTGTGAACAGTACGGTACAGGTTGGTATGCTGCTGGTCTGGTTTGTAGAGTAGGAACTGACAGTGGGCAGTTCTAAAGACTTAAAGTCTACGTGCAGTCTACATGGATACACCAAAACTGAGTTTTGAAAACATCCCCACTTTGACAAGCATTTGAAGATGTGTATTTTTCCCCCCCATACGGCACAAAAACAGCAAAAAAGCTTTAGAAAATGTGTGTGTTAGTACAGAGTCCCCAGTTTAATGAGGTTACTATAACTGGTTCATACAATCATAACTCAGCTTTCACTGATTTTTCTGCCTCTCATGTTCAAATCTCCTTTTTGTCACAACTTAAACAGTAGCTTGTTCACCGATTCATCATTTCAATAGATGATTAAGAAGACACACTTGTTGCTTAATGAATAATTAGGGATTTTTTAAAACTCAGAGATAACCTCTTGCCACAGAGCTTCTTGGCCAGTGAAAGCCAGAGGCAGATTGATTCCGTTCAGAGCCATCCAGTCGATCTCCTTCTCCCATCTTGGCCAGTCCCACCACACAAAGGAGTAACTGACGGTGCAGACGTTCTGGTAATACCGGAATCTGGACACAACCAAATAAAATCCATTAACATTGGAATATAAAATGATAAAACTATAAAAGCTCTAAGCAATCTGTGAAATAAACTATTTTTCCCCATTTAGATCAATCTAGATTAGAACTATAAGTGTTGACAACTTTTTAATGATCTGAACCAGAGGCGCTTCACAGAATACATGGAACTGGAAACTTTGAAGGTGAAAAACAGAACAAAAAAATGTTTTGCTTTTTTGTCAACAGTGTTTCAGATAATCAATCAAGTTATAAGATTAGTCAATGATAAGATGATTAAAAATAACAATGTAATGCAAATTATAAGTGATTATTTTTATTAATGGNAAAAAACATTGTTTATAAAGTTATCTACTGCAACTTTAAGATTAAATTCTAGTTGTGCTTTTATAAGGTAGTTTTGAAGTAAAGCCTGGTGGCCTGCCAGGCTGATGATGCACTGAGTTTGTAGAAAGAAGGCCACCATGTTGATGAATCCTTGCTGTTTTTCAGGTCTATGATGTTCGCAGTGAAACGTTCAACTCCTACAACCAGCACTATGGAAGGGCCCTGGATAAGGACACAGTTAAAGACGGTGCGTTTGTCCATTTTATCTTATTCTCACACTTCTATATTTGCCTAATTATTTTCATGAATAGCAATTCAAACAGGCAACAACTTTAGTTTTGAACAATTGAGATAAAGACAGCCGATAAGCTGTCCCTGTGTGTCCGGTGTTCCCCTGCAGGCTTAGCTGTGTTCTTCAAGAACGGTGTGTGTTTGAGGAGGGACGCCATCCGGGCCAGCATCTGCAGGGTGCAGCACATTCTCAACTGGTTTCACTCCCAGCACCAGCTGGCCTTCTACGCCAGTTCCCTTCTTTTCGTCTATGAGGGTCTTCCCTCCTCTTTCACCTCATCCTCCTTGTCATCTCTCCTCATCGGCCCGTCAGTCAGCGACGCCATGGTGAAAACCACCCATTCGGTGCTGGTTGGTGAAGACGGTCAGAGCCAGGAAGAGGAAGTGGGTCAGCAGGAAGCTGGACAGGAAAACAAGCTAGCCGAGTACAACAACAATACCGAGGTGGGCGTTTTGTGGGACAGCAGCATCTCCACGGTTCACACCAATCACAGGAAGGACGGGGACAAGCCCTGTGTCCGGGGTTACCTCCACCTCAGCAGGGTGGACGATGTAGTTGCCGAGGTAATGAAAGCCTCCGATCACGCTCCTGCTCCATACGAAGAAGACAACACGTGTCAGAGGAAGGCCGACCCGAAGCTGTCACCAAACGGGAACAGAAACCAGGATAGAGACAGAGGCAGGACAGAGGAGGACGAGGACGGGCTGGAGGGAGAGAGGGGGACAGACGGACAGGGTGGGATGGGAGATGCAGCCGTGGAGGTCAGAATGATAGACTTCGCTCATGTTTTCCCAAGCGATAGCCTGGACCACGGCTACATCTACGGCCTGAAACACCTGCTGACTGTGCTGGAGCAGATCCTGTGTGACGCTGCTCAGAGTGCGCTCAGTTCGCCTACCTCCTGAAGTCCACATGCAACCACTGTGTCTTCTGCTCAGCTAACACAAAACTGGAGCGGATTGAAGTCTGACGGATGAGCCACCGTTGATTCTTCTTATCCTGATGGCTTTAGCTGCGTTTCTGTTCGTGACTGCGTCCCGTATTTTATCACAGGTTTTATTGTCGTGAACATGCATTAGCGCCTCAGCTGTTGGTTGTTTTGGAAAAGTTCTGAATAAATAATATTTTAAGTTATAAAAACAAAATGCAGCCTGTATTTCCCACAACTTGTGGGTCGTTTTTCTGCAATTTAATTCCACAAAACGTACAACCTGGAAGTTCCAGGAGTTTATTCTGCATCTATCCTACATGTTTCTACGTCGTACCCTGATTCCAGCTGATTAAGGTCCAGCCCCCCCAATCCCCCTCCACCCAACACCCTGTAAGTTGTGGGATGCCCAGGCTGCATTACGACCTGCTACCTTCATATCATCATCCCCTGATCACTGGAAAGTCTTTTATTAGCATGCTTCAAATGAGCAACATGTTCCTGTTTTTCTCATCTCTTTATAAGATACAGGATATGTGTTCTATAATATCACTTTACATTATGCAACTGTATAAGCACTATTTTGACTAGATATAATGAATTGGTGACGTTTTCAGACTGTCTGGCTCTGTCAGGCACATAATCAACTCCTAATGCAACTCCCAGTCTGATCACCTGACTAATTATTCATTCATTCATTCCAGAGGAATTCAAAACAAATCTTTATCAGGAATGGAGTTATGCTGCTACTGATCTGATCCACATCTTTAGGAATAAAAACAGATTCGTCTGTCTTTTATCAGATCTGTTTGAGTTAAAATCACTGACAGGTGAGAACTGGGATGACTTTATATTTGTTTACAGGAGAAAGCAGGACTGAAAAAGTTAAATCAGGGGTTTGATCAGCTGTCTATGAATAAACTGCAACTTGTTTCTAAAAACCTTAAAGGAGTCAGTGGTGGAAAAGACTCGGAAAATGATGATTATGTTGGAATGAGATGTTAATTTAGTGCTTTTCTTTAAACCACTGACAACTAACTCAGGTATCCTCCCCATCTCTTTAGTGTGTGTGTGTGTGTGTGTGTGTGCGTGTGTGTGTAAGTAAATCAATGCTATATGCTGTATAATTGGTGGTCTTTCTACTTGATGTTGGTTGATTTTTATTTTTGTAATCTCATGGCTAACCGGATCTCATTGCTGTTGACCTTGACCTTGTTTTAAACTTTTATATTTGATTTTCATTTTTACCTCTTGACAGGAAGCTTGATGTATTTACTTTTTACTGTTGCTGTGATCAGCAGCCAGATTTTCCTGTTGAAATCATCTCTCCTCCTCGCTGGTCTAATTTTTCTCTCCACCTCCAAACGATGTGAGGAACAGGAAGTTCTCTGACGTTCCACCGCTTGTTTCTGTTTTAGAGTTGCAATATTATTTTAAAAAGCCTTTAAATTAAACTCACCAATTGATTTCCACTGAGGTTTGTCTTGAAACAAACACAGCCATCAGCTGGAGATTATTCCACTCTGTGGAATTGATGGTTATTCCCAAAAGTTGGATTTGGGATTCAAATCCTCTTTCTGTTGGTTGTTGTAAAGGAACTTTTTATACTGTCTGCTTCCACATTGATCATTTAGACTTTCGGGCGGTATAAGGACGAAATGGGAGAAGCTGCTTTAACCTGAATGAAGCTGGTGAACAGTCTGAATGTGTTTAAATGAGTTTTCTGCAGTAATGTGCTACTTTTAATGAATGAAAATGCTGACCGCCCCTTGGTTTTTAGCTAATCTAACTATTTTACCAAAGTTGGAATGATGGGATGGCTCATCTCAAACTTTGTATACATGTGACAGTTGTACTACTGTCAGGCCAAGTCTAACAAAAATGGCTGAATGAATTTAAAAACCAAAGTTGTTGCTCTTGTGAACAAATGCATATGTAAAGCCCATCTTATTGTTGAAGGATAAATAATTGTTCACAAGTTTGACCAATCTATTTATTTTTTTTTTATTTTTTTTTAATTTTGTAATTTCTAAAGTTCTTGAAGTCATTCTTTAGTGTTGGAGGCTTTTAGATCCTGGTCTGCTAAAACAAAATTCTGAAGCATTTCACAATCTTCATTTCCTATATCATTTTCATATCAAACGGCTTTAATCTAAAGTTTAGATGTATATCAAGAAATAATTCAAGTCTCTTAAAGAAACATGTCATAGCAGGAGTTGGTAAAGTAAAAAAAAACTCAGTTGATAGGAGGTGGAGTTCTTGCTGTAAAAACCTCAGTTCAATCTACAGAAAAGAAACCTCCCATAAAATATTTGTATTTACCAGCTCTGCTCCTGACATTTGGATAAACGGATTTGATCCGTTGTAGAACACCAACTGCAGCTTCCTGCAGGTTGTCACGTTGCCATCGAGTTCATGTCGATTTCTGTTTGGAGTTTTCATCCATGTTGGAGATGCCACCAGTGTCTGTAATGTAACGTGTCCCATGTTTTCTCAGATTATTGATGGCATGCATTTACTGTGCCATGGCATATTTAATACTGTTGGGTTTTCTGTGCCCTCCTGTCTCATAGATTTGTACAGTCAGATCTTTTGGAGCCATTTCTATGCCCTCTGGAAACAGCGACTTTAGAGAAAGAAAGCAACTGTCAGAAATTCTTGCAGCAGCTGAACTTTGTTTTCAGGTAATCACACGTACAATTGATGTTAGTTGGGCACCAAAAAACAGTGAATGGATGGTGAAATTATAAAAAAAAATGTCTTTGCATTTTCTTTATTTTGAATAATTTGTTCAACAGATTTTCCCCGGAGATGAATTAAACCGTATATATTTTGCATTAAGGGGACAAAAAGTTTTGATGTGATTAATGCTGGTCAGGTTTTCTACAACACAAGGCAACATTTTAACAGGGTGAAACCTTTTGAGAGCCACTGTACGTTTAGTTTTTGTACCACTGTTAAAACACTGGAGATGCTTTTTAATGCTACGGTAAATCTCAGTGCTTCAGTCCTGTACAAAGCCACATCATTTTAACCCGTGACAATGAATTAATGTAATACTAAACTTTATTCAATAATTGTTTTGATCTTAAAGAAAAACACTGATATGTTATGTTTTCCCTAATATGGCTATTTTTAATAAACCTTGTCTTTTGTAAAAATAAAAATAAAAATTCTGTGTGTGCTGTCTTTTTTCTTTTAGGATGTTTTCCAGGAATTACTCAAGTTTTATTTTTCCTCAATGGGCCAAGAGGTTTAGAGCTGCCCTCTCCTGTCTTCATTCTCTGGATGTTGTGCTGATAACATGATGCTGTGTGTGAGCAAGCAACTTTCCTCATAACCCGATCCAGTCTGTTTTTTAATCACTTGCTGTGATAGAAAATGTGTTTGAAACCAAATCTTTATTGGACAAACAGTTTTAACCCTGGTCTTTAGAGGAGGGGTCATTTGGACCCCACATGGCAGCGCGCCTTTCTCTTTGTTTCTTTGTGTGGCTTTGGGAACTGATGGTTTGACGAGACACCTAGGCCTGTCACAATAACAAATTTTGATGGATGATAAATTGTTCCAGAAGTTATTATGATAAAAAAATGTTTTGAGACCATGGTAATGGCAAAAATAATGCGAGAACACATTCTCAAAGATCTGTAAACTTTAAATTCTAATGAACATTTAACTCTGGAATTGGAAGACATTTTAAATATCCAAAATAAAACATAAAATAAAATGAATTTTGAAGTCTTTGTAAACAAAACTGTCCTTTGAAAATAAGAGCTAGTTGAGACTAAAGTACCAAACTGAAGACTTTTATCATCCAGTTTTTATTAGAGAAAAAAAGAGAAATCATGCCAATGGAAATTGAGTTTATCATGCGATTAATTGATTTATTGATTATTGTGACAGGCCTCCTACTCTTCTTCATCCAGGTTGTCTCAAGGCTAATACAGTAGTCCTGGGTTCCAGTTTGCAGTATGTGGAAGAATAATGAATTATGAGTCAGTTACTAGATCTGTGAAACAATGTTACCAGAAAAATGGTAAATCGTGTAAAATAAAGGAGTCTATCTTCAAAATATTTTATTATGCAACGTAATCATAGAAAATATCATTTTGACTTGAATAGAAAGTCATTCAAAAATATTTAATAAAACTTATTTCTAAATAATAAACAGAACAAAGACCCCCCAAAGTAGAAAATAAAAACTGAATTAGATTTATTTCCATCTAAAAAGGAAATGAAGGCAGCATATCTGGCTGAAAATTCAAAATATCATTGGATGATCACAGCTTCAACACCAAAGTGGCACAACTAAAAACACAGCAGGGGAACAGCAGAGAAACCTACTCTACTACAGCAGACAGAATATGGACCTTCAATATTAACTAGGCTACATCTGAAGTGTTTCTGTGACTGAAAAACTTTTGCACAGTTTTCTGTGTTCTGTAGATTTTCATACTCTAACTCAGTGCTGAGCATGATGGGCTCATCGGTGAGGCTCCGGTACCGAGTGAAGAGGTGAGGGGTAAACCAGCTAACTGGGGCTGACAGGGAGAGTTGGTCATGGCTAACGTGTTGAGAGGATGCAACCTGTCAAGCACAAATTTTGTCAAACATATATATTTTTCTCTTGTAGTTAAAGTGAAACAATTCATAGTTAATCTGCACTAGGCTGTAGTGTTTTCAATGTAAACGTTCCGGAAATATGTTAATATTAACTCCCTTTCTAAGAGCTAGAGAAGATGAATCCATTAACTGCAGTAAAATGCCGGAAGAAAAAAATATTTTGAAATAAACATTCCTTGAAATAAGGTAATTTCGCCTGGATTATTGGATTATCATAGTTTTTTCTAAAACTTGTTCTAAATGTAATTATTATTAACAATTCACTTTAGAAAATAGAGGAATCGGAGCAGGAAGCCGGTGTTTGGACAGAAACACACTCTGGCTGTTACCACAATCCGACACCTGGTGTGATGTATGGATTGTACTGAACCAGTTTGTCTTACTGTATGGTCCCCTGAGATGGATTTTGTTGTGAGCAGGCACTATTTAAAGAAAGTGGAATGATCAGAAATGCATAAAGCATAGAGTTGACTTTCATCTCAAACAGTGAATATCCTAATCAAAACCCCACTAAATAATGTGAACAATAACACAGCCTTCACATTTTCAACCACATTAACTATTAAAGCTGCAGTATGCATGTAATCTGTGAAAAAGAAAGAAAAAAAAATCAATTTCCTCTGCTGCTTCTTGTGGCCCTACAGCCATCTACACAGTTCTTTCAGAAACAGCCAATCAGAGCCAGGAGGAGGGTCCTTGGTGTTTACAGTCATCCTCATGTACATGCTGCTCAGACCCTCTCCTTTGCTCTCTGCTATGCTGCAGCTTCTTGAATGCAGAGCTTCACGACAACTAAGGTCAGAAACCTCTGCACGTACATCGAGAAATCAAGATGAAACCCCGAGTCAGAGGTCGCATCACTTTAAGGAAAACCACGTGACCAACACAGTTCCTGTGTCATTTGGTTGTGAATGCACCAAATTGTATTTATAATGGAGAAAATGTATCGACACCTTTATGGGTGTTGCTGGATGAAGACATTTTGTGTTCTTTGCTTTTACAAGTCTTTTTTTGTGTGATTTGGGGAACTGACAGTCTGACGGGTCACCCACCTCGCTGTCTGACCGTGACATTTGCCGCGCTCCTCCTGAGTGTTGCGCTAAGACCGCGAGAAGGATGAACAAATATGTAAAAAAAAAAAGACAGCCTTTCCTTATGAACCTTACATACTGCAGCCTTAATATGCTCCTTTTTAAAAAAGTAGGTAACACTTTATTTGAAGGGGTGTGCATAAGACTGACATGACACTGTCAAAAACATGACATAACACCTGTCAGGAACATAAAAAAGTCTTTATGAATGTTTGACAGTTGTCAAAGTGTCATTCGGTAAATGACACTTTTAATGCAAAGTTGTTCTAAAAGTTGCATTGAAAGTCCATTAAAAGTGCCAACTTTGCATTAAATTATTTATAAAATCATGCAAAGTTGGCACTTTTAATAATGGACTTTCAATGCAGCTTTTAGAACAACTTTGTATTAAAAGTGTCATTATTTACCGAATGACACTTCATGACAACTGTCAAACACATTCATAAAGACTTCTTTATGTTCATGACAGGTGTTATGTCATGTTTATGACAGTGTCATGTCAGTCTTATGCACACCCCTTCAAATAAAGTGTTGCCAAAAAGTATTTTTGTAAAAGTGATCAGTAAATTAACAGTTACAGTATTCCCAATAAAACCACGCACAGCAATCAGCTGCTCATTTCAATAAATCATACCAACAGATTATTTCCGTATATATCTGGACAGTGTCCATTTGTCAATGCACTTGGACAGTCATGGAATGGGGGAGATGGAAGAGTTTTCTTCCATTTGTTGTAGTCTCTTCATGGCTTGAGGGTAGTACTTGAGGAAAATTCTGTGGGCAATCTCATAAGTGTCTCCCTGAGGTTTGGTTGGGTACTTCCTGCCATTGTAAATGAATCCCTGTTCAACCTGGAAAACTGCCTGGTTGAAGGTATCCTGCTTGTATGGAAGTCCACGGTCCAGACACTCCACCAGCGTTTGGACAAACAGCCCCCACCGCTGAGCGTAGTAGTCTTCAATAAGACCCCCCCACTGTTTGTTAGCATAGTCCAGGATCTCGCCGCTGGGACCCCACAGAGTGACTTGGTTTCTGGCGTTCATGTCGTAAAGCTGTGCCTCTCTCTCGTTCAGGGCCTTGGATTGGGCTCGCTCCAGCCACGTCCCTAACAGGAAGTTCTGGTTGCTACTCAACAGTCGGTTGAGTTCAGGCAGGAGGTCATACACCAGCACGCCACCCGCAGTCAGCAGCTCTGGCATTTTTTTATTGGCGAAGGCATCTGCGATATCCTGGTAAAAAGACGATGTCAGAACTTGCAGGACCTGCCGGGTCACATCAACTAGATCGTACTGGAAGGTCTCTTTGGACATAAAAGAAGGAGCCGCTTCCATGAAGAGTTTCCAGGCCTCAAAAAGGTCAGCAGGCTCATACCACAGGTCTGTCCTCATCCGAAAAGAGGGCCTGCGAACGAGCGGGCTGTGGTTGTGATTGACATACCCCGGTATGGTGCAGTTATACACACTGGTGAATAGGAGCTTCCATGCAGCTGTCAGGTTATCATTCATGCCACCGTAGCGCCGTACTGCATACAGGGAGACCCACTTTGCAAGGTTGACTGGCTCTTTGCGCCATGCCAGTTCACTCATTAACTCATAGATAACAGGATTCTGCTCAATACCCTCAGGTGTCATGCCTATTCCTACCAGAGTGGAGTTTGGGAAGTGTAGGGCTTTAAAAGGCCCCGAGTTGATGCTTTCAACTGTACCAAAAAAACCATTGTTGCCCCCAAAGTTGTTCAGCATACACCAGATGAAGGGCTGTCCATAGAAAGACTCGGTGTATGTGAAAACTGGATCAGCCTCTGCAAACAGATCCAGCACAATCATTCTTCCCAGGGGAACTCCGTGGAGTAGAGCCTGGATCTGTGGCGGCTTCCAGAATGTCTGATTGCTGAAGAACAGCCAGCCTTGCATCAACCAGATCGCATTAGGATCAACTGGAAGGACAGACATTTGGAGGGGAGTCAAAACAAGGACATCTTTTGTAAAAGTTTGACAGTGCCTTTGTGGAGCAAAGTCAGATTCAAAATTTGATACAAGAACAAAGTTTCAGACACCGAGACACTCACCGGCGGTCATTGAGGCAAAGACAGAGTGACTGACTGCAGACAGGTAAGTGGGGTCAGAAGAAGGTGGGGTCATCTCATTGAAGGTGTCAGTGTTGTAGATATGGTCTGTGCCAAACTGCTTTACCACCTCAGACAGATAGAGGGTGCCAATCTGGAGAAAAAGCGGGTCCCTTGGGTCCAGGATGTAGGAACATGAGAAGCTGCAGTTGAAATGTGCCCACGGTCCCAGCCTGGTAACATTGGCTTTCGGGTACAACCTGGACACAACAGGCCAATTACACAAGGTCAGACAGAAACACAGAAGCCAACTGTGACAGGTCTGCTTTTTGTCAGTTGGTGTAGCAAAGATGAAGCAGATTCCCTTCAAAGAATATCTGTCTATTTCACCAAACTGCTCCAAACTCAACCTTTATTGTGGAACTGCTTCTTTTGAAGTTAGCCATACCCCCAATTCCTTGGAAAGAAGAAAATATGAAGAAAAAAGAAGGAGGAGGAACTATCTTCCCATCTGCTTCCACTGGGACAGGACCTCCTGTCTACCTTTGAGGCAGAACAAAAACCTTTTCTCCACTGCTCTGTTTGGGAAAAAGGCTGCATCCCAAACAGATCACAATGGACCTGTTTGGGGTCCATTGTGAGCTATCAGTTCCCTAAAATGTTGAAGTTAACTGTTCATGTCCAAGAATCAACCAGGTTCTATCTTTAGAGAACCTGACAGATTCTTTGTCCTGGTAACCCTGGACAAAGTGAGTCCGCCCCAGGACAAACAGCAAGTGTACAACTAAACATGAAACTCATGAACATCCTGGATTTGAGTCAAATTCTTTTGTGACTTGTGTAATATTATTCCAAAAACATGATTGTGAGGCCCATTGGTTAAACTAAATAGCTTTTAGAGATGAGTGTGAGTGTGAGTGTGTGTGTGTGTGTGTGTGTGTGTCTGTTTGTCCAAATGTGTGTCTGTGTTGTCCTGTGGGTACAGAAAGAATTGAAGTCATTATTTTGTAAGACTGCCAACTTGACAATATTTTCTATTCTATTTTTTGTTAATTTCCAAAGTCGTACTAGTCACTAGATTATAACTTCACACTTCTCGTTTGATTGTTTGATATAACTGCTTCCAGTTTTTGTTGCACTGTGAAGCGTGACCACAGGGAAGTTCATCTTAACCTCATAAAAACTACAAACAAAATGACTTATTGAGTGAAGCAGAGTTTAATGGCAGTTTGGCTTTAGAGCCGTTCTTCTTCTTCAGGTGACTCTGTTATGACTGAGCTCCAGCAGATCGTCGCCTTTGTATTTATATTAAGGACTATCATTAATAATGTATAAAGGCAGCAGTCAATGAATGAATACATGAAAGACAAATTCATTCATTGGAAGAAAGGACAGACTTTCATGATCAGTTCCCATTGAACAAATCTCTACTTTTGAACACAACACAACACAACTAAAAATAATACCTAGACTGTGTGAGAAAAATAAGGATGTGTTACCTGAGAATTCCTTTGGGAACGTTCCCTGAGAAGGCTGGCAGCACAGGTATCATTCCAAAAGCTCTCATCCGCTCTAAGATTTTAAACTGCAGGAAGAAGGAAAGGTGATGAGGATTCAGTCCAAAACAAGTTACTCAAAAAATGTACTTGTTAATTAAACCAATCATGACCAAGCCAATCACAACATAGTATCTCTACAACTAGACTTAGTGGGACATCTCTAGTAAATGAAAGACCACCATGTATACAAGGAAACCGCATTAGATTTCTAGTCACTGACAGCAGTGGCTTTAGTTCTTGAGCCTGCTAGCTGCTGTAGTCAGGAAACTCATTTCAGATACCCCTTACCTAAACCCCCCACCCCCTCCCACACACATCTCACCCTTCATTCTTTCAGTCACAGCCTGTAGCTAAGGAGCACAGATGAGGGTTAGAGTCAAGTTCAGCTGGAAAACCTACAGCTTCCCCCTCAGTTCAGTTCTGTCTTCACCACATTAGACCAGAACCGGTTCGCCATCATTGAAGAGAGTCTTTAACTCCTGAGATAGAGAAACTCTTCGACTGGAGAAAGCATCTCACTCCCAGCCTAAAACCTGGCCTCACCTGACCTGGGTTTGCATGTTTTCAAGCAGAATTACCTTTTGTCTGTGAAATACCAGTAAACTTTTTTTAACCTAACAAATCTGAACTAAAGGCGCCACCTTGTGGTGCCAATAAGCAACCTTTTTATTTATTTATTTTATTTATTTATTTATTTTCTTCCAGGAGTAAACAGGGGATTTAAGACAAATATTTACTGTTTTTAGAAAAGATATTTCACTTTAGGTGACTATCTGGTTGTCTTCTGTGTTTGCCTCACAGTCAGACTGTTTCACACTTTACCAACTTTGTGGGAATATTGATGCACACAGAAGCCCTGTGACCGACACAGCATGCATGCACAAATGACTGAATGGTTACCATGGAGATTAAACGATTTCTCAAACATGTATGAAAGAATCAAAGCAACACTCCAGGAATGTTTTTGATGAGGGAATAAAATCGTAACATGATGCAAAGCTCAAAAAAGTGGATTTGGCATAAGACTCCCCCTTTAAAGAGAAGCATCAGCGTCACTAGAGGAGCGTATGGATAATGAAGCGATGCAGCGGGATTTCACAAAATATGTTGTTAAAAAGCTTTAATGAATGAATAAGCAAATAATTCCCCTTTGTGTAGCAGCTTGAGTCAGATCAGGAAGTGATCCTAATCTGAATGTAACAGGGGAACCTGTTGATTGGTGCAAATCAAGACGCAACAACCAGACTTACAGACAGTATGATGTTGTCTGTATGTCAAAACTGCTGCTCTACGTTCAAACACATTCATACAGCCTCACTCACTGGTTGTATTATTAGACAGTCACTCTGATTGTAAACAGTAAGTGTTAAAGTGTGTTGACATTCAAAGAGTAATGAATACTTGGAGGTACAGTTGGTTCACATGCCAGGACTGAGGCAGAGGCCCACCAAACTTGTCCATGTTAGCCATCCGGTTCCAGGCAAGAAACGCCGGTCCAGAGAAAAACTCTTCTAGCTCAGACTCGTTCAATCCAAGAGCTCGGTACACCTAAAGGGCAAAGGGAAAACAGGTTCAGGAGGTCATCACAGCTTCTGCTGCCCAAATGAGGCCAAGCAACAACCTCCACGAGGCAGTTTTCTCTTCCTGCTGTAAGTACTACATGTTCTGTACCGAATCTGTTCAGCCGCAGAGTAAAATTATTAAAGTTTATTTATAAAGGATTTTTGACCAGCAAAAATCAAAGTGCAGCAGACCTAAACATTTAAAATGTTAAGTTAAAACATAATTAAAATGCAAAAAAACAAATTAAGGTTGCAAGAATTAAAGAAAACATTCAATAATATATAAAATATCTAAAGGTTAAAGCATGTTTGAATTTCAGCTGCTTCTTAAATCAGTCCAGACTCTTAAGTCATCATAAAAACCAAGGAAGATTGTTCCACTGTTGGTGTGAGACACCAGAAAAAGAGAGGAGGTAAGAGCAAAAACTTCACATTTCTGTTTTGAGACAAATGTTTATCTACATGTTGTCAGATGTTAAAACTGTTATTGACCATGGTCCGACTTCTCAGGGGTCAGTTGAATTGGCTTTTCAGCCAGACCACTTTTTTTCAGGACGTGAAGCAATCGATAACCTGACAGTCTCAGAATGTTAAAAGGAGCAGTACAGCTAAATATCATCTGCATAAAAGTTTTAAAAAATGTATTAATGATCTGTCCAAGTGGGTGAGTAAATAGCTTATAAAGAAGTGGGTTCTTTTGTACTGTTTTAAAAGTAATGTTGGTTTCCTTATTAAGTTGAAAAGCTTCATAGAAAAACCTGAAAGAAACAATGAAGTGTACACCAATTTGCTGGATTTAATCTTAAACATGTAGGGTAATCTGTTCTTTCTGTCCAGAAATGCAGTGATAGGGTTACTAGAAATACATTTTGAATGAGAGTCAGTGACATCAAACGGTGTGTTCATGGAGGGAACACTGACTGTGTTTTAACACATACAATACAGGTTTTATGAATCCTAAATTATGTTTAAACAATTTCTGTTCAGTATAGAAAAATCCAGAAGTTTAGGTTACCGCCCATCCAGTGCCTTATGAACAGTACGGTACAGGTTGGTATGCTGCTGGTCTGGTTTGTAGAGTAGGAACTGACAGTGGGCAGTTCTAAAGACTTAAAGTCTACGTGCAGTCTACATGGATACACCAAAACTGAGTTTTGAAAACATCCCCACTTTGACAAGCATTTGAAGATGTGTATTTTTCCCCCCCATACGGCACAAAAACAGCAAAAAAGCTTTAGAAAATGTGTGTGTTAGTACAGAGAGTCCCCAGTTTAATGAGGTTACTATAACTGGTTCATACAATCATAACTCAGCTTTCACTGATTTTTCTGCCTCTCATGTTCAAATCTCCTTTTTGTCACAACTTAAACAGTAGCTTGTTCACTGATTCATCATTTCAATAGATGATTAAGAAGACACACTTGTTGCTTAATGAATAATTAGGGATTTTTTAAAACTCAGAGATAACCTCTTGCCACAGAGCTTCTTGGCCAGTGAAAGCCAGAGGCAGATTGATTCCGTTCAGAGCCATCCAGTCGATCTCCTTCTCCCATCTTGGCCAGTCCCACCACACAAAGGAGTAACTGACGGTGCAGACGTTCTGGTAATACCGGAATCTGGACACAACCAAATAAAATCCATTAACATTGGAATATAAAATGATAAAACTATAAAAGCTCTAAGCAATCTGTGAAATAAACTATTTTTCCCCATTTAGATCAATCTAGATTAGAACTATAAGTGTTGACAACTTTTTAATGATCTGAACCAGAGGCGCTTCACAGAATACATGGAACTGGAAACTTTGAAGGTGAAAAACAGAACAAAAAAATGTTTTGCTTTTTTGTCAACAGTGTTTCAGATAATCAATCAAGTTATAAGATTAGTCAATGATAAGATGATTAAAAATAACAATGTAATGCAAATTATAAGTGATTATTTTTATTAATGGAAAAAAAAAACGATCAACCTAGCTCATTGTACAAGTAGATGTTCCATAAACTTGATAACTGATTTGCCATCCTTTGCAGAACCTGCTGCCATTGATTGCTGACAATGAGTCTTTGTCAAAACAAATAACTTCAGCCTTCTGTGATCATCTTCTCACAGTTTTCTTCATTACAGATTGCCTCTGGCTAATATTAGGTTAATATTCTGAGCAGAGGAAGTCTTGCTTTAGGGATGTATGCACCCTTTACATAAAACAAATACAAAGTGTTGTTTCCTCTGGTAGAGCGTCTGAATAACGGATACATGATTAAAATCTCCAGATATGGCTACATACACATTGGGATGCTGTATTTTAGCAACCACTGATATGATCAGATTGGAGTGTCAGCAACCGCAGAATGTACGCTGTTGCCACAAAAACACTGATGAGCACTCTGCATAAGTAATATGGCAGAAAACTTACTGCTAAAAGAGGCTCAATATCCAGATCCCAGGGACAATACTTCGCATTACACTATCTGTTGTTCATAAGTGCTGCTAATCCACCTCGTTTGCTCTTTTATTTGACGTATTTAATGAACAGGAAAGAAATTCTGAAGTACACATTGGGTGCACTTCAGAAGTGAAGGTGGGAGAAGATTCAGTCTTCTTCCGGTCACTTTGAAAGACAAGATTAGCTTTAACCAAACA
This sequence comes from Poecilia formosa, assembly GCF_000485575.1. Taxonomy (NCBI): domain Eukaryota; kingdom Metazoa; phylum Chordata; class Actinopteri; order Cyprinodontiformes; family Poeciliidae; genus Poecilia; species Poecilia formosa. The sequence continues at coordinate 828,443 of NW_006799943.1, read as the reverse complement.
CACTAGTTAAAGCTAACCAATATTTTTAGTTAGCTTTAACCAAACACATTAAAGATAAGACAGAATCCTGGGAAAACCCAAGTGAAACTTACTTGCCACACCTTTTACCCAACTGTAGTTGGGCTCTACTTCTGTCATAACTATAGTGAGCTGATGCATGTAGTAGGAAATGGTCCCAAAAGGATTTGACCACAGAGCAAATGTTTACTTTCGACCCTGGTAGCGAATAAAAAAAAAATGTGACAACACTCAGTCATATATCCATGCATCCTTCCTATCCAATCATAAAACTCATGCACAAAACATGTTTTTGCATAAGGGAAACTGCTAAAGGCATTGTTTTTTTATTATGTTTAGGCAGATGATGCAAACCCTCAACCACTTCACCAGCACTTCCCTTCATAAAACGTGAACTTGTGAAAGCACCTTCCTGTAAATATGAACTTCTGTGGTTGCTGCCTCACTGCAGCTGCTTTTTGTCAGAGATACTTTGTGGCAAAGTACCTCCAAAGACAGACACTACTGTCAATTAACTTAAAAAAATGTGAGACTATTTCAAACAGTTGATCTTTTCTTGTTAAAATAATTAAGAAAATACCCTGTTAATATAAATGCCTGCTGCCTGTAATAACCAATAAATAAACTGATCAAATCATATTTCAGTAGTTTTTGTAAATTATATGTAAATAATTGTAAGACCAGCCTATAATATGGCATCATATCAATTGCTGAACTGAATTGAACTTGTGTCATGACAGAATATGATACAATGAGAAACATATAATCATCAGATTGGATGATCCAAACAAATCGATATTTCATATTGTAATACAGCTGGTGATTTACACTCATAGTATGTAGGCTGCTTAAACCAGTACTAAGCAGAGAAGAAATCTTCTCAAACTTGTATAGGAAAGATGACAAAAATATTGCCAAGAGTCATAAAACACCTATAGGTGTATAGGTGCTCAACAGTTCAAAAGTAAAACAAAAAACAAACACAAAAACAACAAAAAATTAATATCGCGGAAAAAATGTTACTCATTTTAGAGGGTACAAACTCACATCTCATGAAATCACATCTCATCAGCAAAATAATTTAAATCGCCTGAAAATATTTCCTGGGCCTCTGATGGTCTATCAGAGGCTATTTATTTCCATTGGAACAGTACTGAACTGGGGACATGATTCGGGTCACTGACCTGTGAGGAGTGTTGATGCGCAGCACGCCTGTCAGCTGTGGCAGAGGACTTGGGACCTCTAGCTGGTTCCCCGACCAGGAAACATGGCAGTTACAAAAATATTTCAGATAGTTATAGATCCCAGAAGCCAGGGCCACTCCGGTGCTGCCTGTGGCCACAATCTTATTGTTTTTAGCAGATCTGAGCTCACAAACATCCAGGCTGTCATTGGAGAGGCTCCTGTTGACTGACACTATGAACTCCGTGGATCTGTTCCCCAGCAGCCGTCTCAGCAGCCCGGACACCGCTCGCGCCTGTTCCTTGTCGCTAGCTTTGGGTTTGATATGGTCCAGAGTGGAAAACTTACAGCTTACAGTTAGAATAAAACAGACGACAATCAGAGCCACATATAAGACCTTTGTAGACGACATTTTAAAGCCACATTCCCAAGAAGGAACTGTGGAAGAAGTTTAAAAACAACTGAATTTCTTTATTTGCTGGCAACCAGGAAACTGTAATTGACAGAAACATGTTGGCCAATCAGAGACTAAGATGCTGACGCGCTCATATCTCCCACCCAATAAGATGAAAACGGTTTTGCATAGTGGTTTCCCGGGGTTAAATTGTTTGTCATTTGAAAAGAAAAAAAAAAAAAAAACTAGAAATGGGAATTCCGATTTTTTTCCGAAATCAACCTCATTTGGCTTCATCATTTAGAAGGCAATTCATACCGTTTGTGTTTTTTA
>NW_006799943.1:808184-826506 GCF_000485575.1 Poecilia formosa | reverse complement strand
GCAATTCATACCGTTTGTGTTTTTTACACTCCTCAGTAATCATATAGAGTAATTATTTTACAGCAGAAAACAATAACAATAGTAATGGGATGGAATATGCAAAATTTGGGAGATCATATGCAAGAGTAAAAAGTTATAAAACAAACAATAAAATGCAGTGAAAATTCTGTGAAATAGAGAATGTAATTTTAATGAGTACAATTTAGTAGTGCAATTTTGCAGTTAGTGTAAACAGTGTTTCTTACTAGTGGCAATGGGAAGTAATTTATTGAGTAATAAACATTACCGATAATAACAAGGAGAATGTACTGTAGATATGCACACATACAAAATCACGGTGATTAACTTATATCAGACCTTTCAGAGATGTTGTCTAATAAAAATCAATCAATCAATAGTTCTCATAGCTGAATTACCTCGGGCCTGACCAACATCCCAAGACTAACAGAGGTACAAGTCAAGTGACTAAAAAACTTCACAAGATCAGGATGTAATTTACTTCCCTTAAAAGTGTTTCTGTTTTACAAAAGCCCAGGGAGAAAGAAACAACCAATACTGGTTTTCAAAAGTTTACACATCTTGTTGGGAATTTTTTGTTGTTGTTATTTTAACTAGATCTTGATAAATCAGACCTTCATGTGACATTTATCCTGCACAAATCAAATTAAAAGCGCAAACAATGAAAGGGCCAGGGTGAGAGAAGTTGCATTGATATTGCATAGAAATGCAACACTTAATCTAATAATTTTTTAAGCAGCTTTTATAAAATTTTTCAGCAAATAAAAATTAGATTACTATCTTCAATTGATAGTAGGCTCACACCTGCTATCAATTAAAGAAAAACTGATTAACGCTACAGAGTCAGACCTTCATAGAGCCACTAACCAAAACCAAGATTTTGCTTTGATACAGTCACTGATTTTCACTGATTTTCAGTGACTGTAAAATGATTAATTGCAACCAGACAAAAGGAATAAGATAGACCATCTGTCAGTCAAGTCACTTTAATTTGCAACTGACGGTGCTCAGTGCTCTGTTCCTCTGGAAAACCCTATATGCACCCTCATTATTTCAGTAGGGTCTGGTTGTTTCATTAGAATTAAACGAATTCTGTTTATTTTACTTTGATTGCTATATTTGTTCGGAAAATGTATTGTTGGTTAAGAAGCAGAGTTCAGTGAGCTACAACCGGAAAACCTGCCAAATCCTCTGTGGTAAAGCCAAATTCTCCTCAGCCATTTGTCTGAGGCGAGGCTATGGCTGGTTGCTATGCCACAAACAGTACGCACAAGATGATCCATAAAGGTTCAATGTTGCTGAGGTCAGGCCATTCAATCCTCAGCTATCAAACTCTAGAGGTTTGAGAGGGAAACGTTGATATAACGTAGCATAGAGGTTGGACCCAAAGAATTATACTGCCACTCGTGCAGAATGTTATTCTGTACGAGTGGCATTGGCTCTGATGACAAGCCTCATTTTTCCAGTGATGGAGGTGCCGCCGTGACATGGTCTCAACAAAAAACTGATTAGCATTGGCAGAGAGGATTTGGCAAATTTTCCACGAGTACAACTCCAAAAAACTTACTTACCACATTTGTAAGAAAATATGGTGCCACATTTTCTTACAATTGTGGCACCACAGATGTCACACTCCAGTCCCTGAGACTGTTCTGACATTTTATTGGTGAAAGTGTCGTAAAAACAATAAAAAACACTTAGACAGTTTCCTATATTTCTATCCCATAAAGAGAAAGTCAGTGGAAAATATTGTTGAAATATTACAATTTCATACAATTTCATCTACTAAAAACAAAACATTGTGAAGAAAAAGGAGTCCTAATTGGTGCACACTGTGTGCCCCAAACTGAAAACCAGCAACATGCAGCAGTTATTTTAGAACTCTTCGGGGTCACTGATCTGTGAGGAGTGTTGATGCGCAGCACGCCTGTCAGCTGTGGCAGAGGACTTGGGACCTCTAGCTGGTTCCCCGACCAGGAAACATGGCAGTTACAAAAATATTTCAGATAGTTATAGATCCCAGAAGCCAGGGCCACTCCGGTGCTGCCTGTGGCCACAATCTTATTGTTTTTAGCAGATCTGAGCTCACAAACATCCAGGCTGCCATTGGAGAGGCTCCTGTTGACTGACACTATGAACTCCGTGGATCTGTTCCCCAGCAGCCGCCTCAGCAGCCCGGACACCGCTCGTGCCTGCTCCTTGTCGTTAACCTTTGGGTTTGATATGGTCCAGAGTGGGGAAACTTACAGTTAACAATGAGAAAAAGCCAGAAGAAAACTGCAGCTACCTCACAGCTCCTTGTGAGGGACATTTTATACCCCAATTGAAAACAAAACACCCGTTTAGGTTGGAATGAGCTACGTTTTTAGATAAAGACCAGGAAGTGGTGCATGACAATAAGTAAGCCAATCAGAGGCAGAGCTCTTGTAACACATTTTGTATAAAATTAAATTCGCAGAACTGCCCTAACGAGTTAGACCTTGAGGTTTTGTGAATTCCACTGAAAGATGATGTGGGAGAAAAAACTTGCAGTACTTCCCTAACGTGTTCCAAGGCAGATACTAAACCATAATGTGTTATGCAATTGTTGGAGTTTGAGTGCAGTAACATAGCTGGTGGTCATAGAGCTCAGAGGCTGTTCCTGGTGCAGCCACTGAGATCATCACACTTCTTTCCATTTTGATATTTCTGTGTTACCCTGAAAATGCCATCTCCATGGTAAAACATGGTGATGGCAGCATCATGCTGTGCAGGATTAATAGAATTAATTACAGGACTACATGCTCCACCTAGCTGAGCCTGAGCTTTGTTGCTGGAAATAAAGGGCAAAAAATTTACAATTTCAGCTTTTTATTGGTAAATAATTTTGATGTTAATTTAACCCACTTTACAGTTCTATCATTTCCGTTTATGACAAAATCCCAAATAAATACATAGAATTTTGTAGTTCTAAAATAAGAAATCTTATGTCCATCTGTTACACAAAAGATTCACTAAAAACATATTTTGATGATTTTATTTTAACATGGCATAGTAGAAAACAGCGTGGCATCACATTCTTCCGTATTCTATTGAAAAGTACAAAAACAAAGTCAATTCATCTCGGAAGAAAAAGTTGATCAGAAATAAAATTAATGAATAAAAATTTGCATGTGACACACCATGTACCTAGCAACCAATGGAAAACATCTGAGTATCAATCTGATAAATGTACTAAAAGGTAAACATCAGATGTACATCAGCATCAAAACAAAAGTACCTAAAATATTTCAGACACATTAAGGAAAACTCTTTCAAAACAGAGTTTATGTTTAAACCTTACAGACAGAATTCACATGGCAGAACACAAATACAGATTTTAAGCTGATTGAGGAACAGTAATGGTTCTGTTCAGACACAGTTAGGGATACATGCAGAACTCGACTTGAAGGACTGAGATCATTTACTGCAAAGTAGAGCTCATTTCTCCAGGCTCTATAGCTAGCATTAGGATTTTAGATAACTTTTTATGGTCATTCTATTCATCAACCAACTGTGACTCTAATCTAATCTGTGACACCTTCTCTTAGCTCTGGAGGTAAAATGTGAGGCTGTACAGACACCTAGTGGGGTGTGGTCTCATTCCACATTTTCAAAAGTGTGGCTGGTTCATCTTGTTGTAATCAGAGGTGGATGGTAGTTTCAGGCTGATCGCTGATCACCTGATTCCAATTTTGGCTGATACCAATTTTTGTCTGAGAAGTTGCTAAAAATTTTGGCAAGTGGACTGACTTCTGTCAACTGAACATATGCAGAAATGACCTGGTGGGCAGGGAGGTCACTCAGCCCTCTGACATCAAAGCAGAAAAGGACAGAGGCTGATTATCAGACTTTTGCAGAGATGGTTAAGATCAGTGGATAAGACCAGCTTCTCATGCAAGTATCGATCAATCTCCCAACACTAAGGAACTCCAGGTTGATTAATCAGTCCATCCATAGTTACAACAACCTCCTCTAGTTAGTTTTAAAAATGAGAATTTATTTATCCTTTGTCATAATAACCCTAAGCAACTATTTTCTATGTAAGAGTTTTATTAATGTTTTAACTATTTTGCCTCTAATAAATTCTCAAAGACCGCATGTTTGTGCACAGGAAATTGTTTTGCAAGTCTGCCATCTCCAACACATAAAAAGGCACTTTAAGACTATTTCACCTTGTTAGGACACATTAGTTGGTGTAATTTGGATGTTTAAGACGAAGGTTTTAGGATTAAACTGCTTCGTTCTAGTGACACCCAGCTCTCTGCTTCACGTTGCACTAAACAGCTCTATGAGAAATTAAAAACACAAGCTGAATGAAGTAAAAACTACAAAAACTTAACAGTAAAATCTCATTATTTAACATGTTTCAGCACCTCAAGTCAACATGATGCAAGGCAGTACGGTGGAACAGATGCATTTCAAGGAAAAATACATCAAGACATTCAGTTAAATTTTTAACACTTAAAGTTAGACTATGCAACTTCTGAGGAAGGAAACAAAAAGATCTATACAAATGTAATATTTGTATACTATATTCTTCAGGAAACCTAGAAGCAGCTATTGACACAGTTTGTGTTATTTAGCAACTAACCAGCTCAGCTCAGAGTCAGAACTACAACCAGGACCTGCAGGTGATTTAAAGTGATGCAGTTCACACAAATGTGCATACAGTACATAAAACACACAAGTGTGTTGAGTGGTAAAAACACCGAAGTTCTCCGTCACTAGAACTTACAAGTGCGTGGCAGGGGACACTCTCCTCTGCTTGGGTCTCCTTTTCTATTAGCTCATCTTATTATCTCTTTGTTGTGTTTAGAGCTGCAAAAACACAGCTGGGGCTGGAAACAAAGCAATGGGATGAGAGCTGTCGGTTCCAATCTCATCACTGCAGGCTCTGGTGCAAAACATGCATTCAGAATTTATCAGTTCAAAAGTTCAAAATGTCAAATCCTACATTTCCAGAGGACAGCATAGAGAATGCACTGTGTGAATGCACTGGTCAAATATTTTAGTATTTAAATGTTTGGCTTGTTGCAAGTGGAAATCTCTTCCTTCCTACACATTGCAGCACCTGATTGAGGCAGAGGGGGGCAGTGTTTCGCTCATTTTACATTGGAAACCTGATATTTCAGGAATATTACGTTTTCATTAAAAGCACAAAAGGAAGGAAACGTGTTTGATCAGTTATGCCTCTGTTGTGACAATGGATCCCGGCTGTATGTTTGTTGGAAAGCCTGTTTATTTCCCTCAACATGGAGACACATTTGTCAGAAAAACTCAGTGTCGACCTGTAGAGTTCAGTTTGTTGGTTCCACCAAAGAAAAAACAGCCAAACCCTCTCTGTCAACACCAGGCAGTTCATTCTGATGATTCTGGTTTGGAGCAGTTTGTTGGATTAGATATTGAAAAGGATAAAATCAAACACACACATTTCCTTTCATTTTTGTTAATATTAAGCCATCTCATATTTCATACAAACAAGTTTCTCTTCAGAAGGATTAGAAAAAAAGAAAAGAAATTAGAATCATTTTTTTCCTGTAAGTTCAATAGCCATTCCAATCTATTTGGACCAAACTGATTCATCACTGGTTTGAATCAGCCATAAAGTTGAAGTCACAGACAGATGACTGATGGTTGACACCGTTTGTGAAGTTGAAATTACTGGGGTGCTGTGGTGGTGCAGGGGCAAAGCACAACCCACGTCTTGAGGCCATAATTCTCGTGGCGGTGGTCGCAGCAAATGTCCCGGCCTGATGACATTTGCCGCATGTCTTCCCCCTCTCTCATTACCCTCTTTTCTGTCCAACTACTTTCAAATAAAGGCCACTAGAGTCAACAAAACCTTAAAAAAAAGTTTAAATTACTATCAAGATAATAACTGACATGTCAACTAAATGTGTCTGCAAGTACCATTTGTGTTGAAGGTCCCTGGTGTTTATCAAGAAGTCTCTCTTAAAAGTTTTTAGACAATATATAATGACAGATTTTTATTGCCAATAGAAAATAGATGAATTTTTTAGTACTTATTCACAGATAACTATACAATAATTTCTGGATAAGCTTGTTTCTCCCCAGTTAAAATGTTTCCTCATCTTGCAGGTTCATCAGCTACACATGAAATTACTGTCCAGCTTCTACTGAAAATAACTACATGTCTCACCTTTTTATATATATATATATATATAAAAACCTGCTTGAGAGGATATCAGCCAGTAACTATAGCTCTATATTCTCCTCATATGGACAAGCATAACTAAATGCTAAAACCAAACCGTGAAGTGGATTGAGGTGTCAATCAAGCTGACTCTTCTCCATTATGGCCCGCCAGGATTTTTGGGAGTGAGTGTTAAAAAGACAAACAACCAAAACGTAGAAACAACACAAAGGTGAGGTGTGCAACGGCTTCACGTTTCAGGTTCAGGACTGCTGACTGCTCCACTGGTTGGCCATGGGCCTGCGAAGCAACTCTTCCACATGACGGGCAACATCCATCGTGTCCTCCAGGTCGAAATCTCCGTCTGGATCCAGCATGTTGTCACTACTGGCCACACAACAGAAGCAGAAGTTAGGATGTTAATGAAGCACAGGAATCTGTTTACTGACTTAGCGGTGTCAATCACACTGGTGTATGATATTTACATATCAGATATTTATATCAGTGCATACCTAATATCACATTTTTTAATGTGTATTTTATTTTGTATGCCTGCTATTTTGAATATCATTTTAAAGATTCAGCTCAACAAACTAAAATGTCTCAATTTTACAAACTGATTGGTTGTTGCCTCCCAATTGTATCAAGGACCTTAAATCATTCATTTTCTTCTTTTCATTGTCGTTATGCATATACTGAGAGCATTAAAGATAAATGAATGCTAATGTTCTTGGACCAATAAGAAATTCAATTGCTTAATTTTGCTTTGGTGTACAAAACTCAAAATATTTGCTTTCATCTGTTTATGAGACAAAATATCATATCTGAACCCAAAATGCAGCAAAGGAGTACTGCAATCCAATTGCTCCAGGTTTTATGGTAAGCTGTACATAAAGTGCCAGTGTAACTAAACAGCAGACGAGGTTATGAAGAACACCACTGTGTGTTTACATGGAGGAGTAGACGCCAAAGTTGTTGGAATGGCTCCCAGAGGACGAGGCTGTCTGGTCCATGAATACAACTCCAGCGCAGGGCTCAGGGTTTGGGGTGGTGAATCTACCAGACATGAAAACATCTTCAGTAATAAGAACAAAAAAAAGAACTGCAACTTTAATATTTACAGATTGACTCAGTGAATCAGAGTTTCAAACCCTAAAGATATCCAACCATGAGTAAGACACTGAACAGTGCTGTGAGTATTTGACCTCATAGATTCAGTTTTTTTTTAAAATCATACTCAAATATTTCATATAAATTCACTTAATAGACTAAGTTTCAAAACTGATCGTTTCATTTATTAAGGATGAAAAGCCAATCCAATCTGGATCGTGTGACAATGTAACCAACTCATGCATACATAAAAAAAAAAAAAAGAAAAAGAAAAATCTTACTAGCCACACCCAGGTCTGATTACCATCAGACCTGTATATTCAAAAAATATCTTCAACAGAAAATGTCTGACAGTATGGAGCAGTCTAAATCAGAAAACAAAACATATGTACATGACTAAAGGAACCTGAGAGCAGGTAACATTATGTTCTCGGTTTTTATTCTCCCTCTAGAAGTTAAACCTAGCTCTGGTATTCTAGAAGTGACCTTGAAGGGGGAATCTGCTGGCCAGTACCTTCACCATCATCCTATGTATGAGGGAGCGCTGCAGAGTTAACAGGACCATGCAGTTCACTGCTGCAACATGCTCTGAAACATTTAGGTTTGACTTAAAAAACAAAAACAAAAAAAAAAAAATCAATCTTAAGAGGAAAGACATTTCCAGACCCATTAGAATGAAAACATATAAAATACTACAAGAATGGCTGAAAATGTATATTTTTGTTAGGGGCTTTTGAAGTACAGTGGTTCATTTTCCATTTTACTGTAGAATTAGCTTTAAATAATCTTGTCCTTGTTCTCTAGATACTGCATGAGGTTTTTCTTTTTAGTTCATGACATGCATTTTAATATCCATTAGACAGGGTAGAAGTACAGCACTGTTACAATCTGGGTTTTGTGGGATTTAATACTATACTTTGATACTTGCTATCAATAACTGTCAGAGATATTATGGAATCAACTTACTCTGGTACAACTTGTTTGATTTGCGGTTTAACGTATCCATCCACTGGTTTCGCTGGAAGATAAATAGCCTCCTTTAGCCACCATTTACAGTCATACTGATGAAACCCTTTAAAAAGTACGTGCTGATGATCAAAACTAAGCAGTTGGTACACATACAGAGTGGAGGGGTGTAGTACTTGGCAAAGACCTCATCCTTGGCCCGGTCAGGGTAAAGAAACAGAAGATGGTTCAAGTCACTTATGCGGTCAGCCAGGGAGCGAATGGAGAAGTCCTTCGTTGTGTAAGGCAGCAGATTCCAGACCAGCCTTTCACCTACACAATTAGATCAAAGATGACAATGCTAGATTCAGTAAAGATTGGTTTCTTACTGGGGTTACCAAAACCACCATACACACTAGTCAACCAATAGGAAGACGTATGAAGCCTTCCTATTGGTAATAATATTCCAGGTGTTTACAGGATACTGTTCCAGCCACTGAAGGAGTTACTGCAGCTATTAACTCTTTACTTTCTCATCTTGTGTTTTAGTGTGCATGTTCCATTTTCTCAAACCTCCAGTTGCCCATGACTGATGGCTGCGCACACCGAGCTAGGTTCTGCTGCTGCTGGAACTTTCTTCCTGTTAAACAGGACTTCAGATACATGAATGCTCAATATGACGAACTGTTGCAAATTTAATGACTATCCGAGTTCCCTTGGATAGAAAACTTTTTCACCAATTTCAATAATAAACTGAACTTGACTGCATTGTCTGATGATTGGGACTAAACTGGAATCTAAGTTATGGACTTTGAAACCGTCTGTATGATTGAACTGAATGCACAATATGTTTTTGTAAATAAGATTTTTTTCTGTCCAGTGTCTAAAGATGATCATTTTTGACAGGTGTATTAATAACTGATGTGAACTGAAAACCGTAGCCAGTGGTTTGTGTTTTCTATCTTTTTTTTTTTTAAATCTAATGTGTTTTAATGATTCTCCTTCTAGTCTCCATCCCTGAACATTGGTCTGTTTTGGTTTTAGGCTCCTATGTATGCCATTATACTGCGTTAACTGTAGGCTACCTGGCTAAATGTTTTATAAAGATAGCTGTGTGACCTGGCTATTCTGTAGTGTCTGTATATCCCAGTTATTGGAATAAGTGTTTATATATACACACATTCTGGATTATGTGTTTTTGATTTTTTTTTTTTGCAGATAGTCTTCTTGTCTAATGTACTTTTTCTAACAGAATAGCCAAACTTCAGCTGTGTTTTGAACTGAACTGGTTGTCCTGCTGTTGGAAGGGATGCAAAATCTAAGGCTACATTCACACACCAGGTCTTGATGCTCATTTCCAATGTTTTGGGGAAATCCAATTTTTTGTGTGGTAATACAATTAGTTAGTCCCAACAGTGATTAGCATTGTTTTCAGAAGTAATAACTTCTGTTCCATCCACAAACGGATTTTGAAGTTTATTCAGCAATGGGAGCCAACAGTATAGTGACAGAATTCTTACATATCATATTAAACAATTTTCAGCCTTTGTTTATGTCATAATTTACTGCATCAGGCTTCTTCTGTCGCAGAATTATGATGCACATCTCACGTCAATGACATAACCATTACTACTTTAATTAAGAATATTGTAATATTCAATTTACATGTCATCTAACCTAATACAGCCCGATTGTTTTTTTTACCTTGTTTGTTGGGATTTTCAGCCACCCAGGCAATAGTGATGCCTCCGATCTCAGAATCACTAAAACGCAGCAGGAAGGTGCCGTTGGGTTTAGACATCAGCATGTCCTGAGCCTGCTGCTTGTTCACAAACCCAAGAATAGCCCTGAAATCACATCCATGGGGGAAATTAACCCAAATGTCTTTTTTCCTGAGTCAAACATTAAAAAGTGTGAAACTTTCAATAAATGCTAACAGTGAAAAAAAATAGACAAATAATGCACCATTTTAAGTTTACATTAAAAAAACAGCTTTTTTGAAAAGAGTCACATAATTCATACCCATCATTCCAATGAGGTTTCAGGTGTTTCTTCATGAGCTCTACAACGCCATCAAACCACTGCCAAAAAGTAAAGTTGCGTCCAGGCAGGTTTTCCTGTTAAATCACATCAAATCTGTCAGTTTGTTTCCAGAAATTACTGAAAAAAATCTTAAACCAGAGACAACTGTAACAACACAAGTTGGTTCATATAAAATAGCTAAGTATTATGTGGCACAGCTTTAACAAATAAAACTAATGGTAACAGAGAAGTCAAGTTGTGATATTCCTCAAATATACTTTCTCTAACCATCAACTTCATTAGAGTAAATGGCTCTGGTACAGTAACTGCTGCCAAGGTTTAGAACAACAAGCAGCTGCTATATTTAAAGTTTCCCCATTTAGACACTGCAAATAATTAAGCTTAAATTCCTGACATTTTATTGGTATTCATTTAGTCTTAGCTAAGAGCAGTCACATTCACCTGCTGGGAGAAAAGCTTAAATGAGAAAATGAGCCGGCCTCACCCGGTTGAACTGGGCCCAGGAAATAGTCATGTTACGGTAATCCTCAGGGTTATTACTGCTGTTTGAAAACGCTTTCTGTGCCAGGAAGACCAGGTTATCTTCCGTCAGGCCACGCCCACTGTGCATTTCTGCCTTGTACTTCATATCAAGGGCTTCACAAAGCTGGGTCCACAGCACTTTGTCAGGGACAAGAAATGGCACTCTTCCCTAATGAAAGAACAGTGTTAATAAAAGTATGGCTAGCTAAGGCAGGGCAGGGATTCCTTTAATTTACCACCATTTTTTCCACTACTTTTATTTTAGATCATAAAAAGCCAAATCCTTTTAGTTTAGAGCATTTAATTGTTGCAAGTTAAAACTAAAAACATGTACTGTGTTTAATGCAAGGAAAATTTGAGCTTCTTTGCTATTAAAATGAATAAGTAGAAATCTGTTGGTACATTCTTACTTTAAACACCTTATTTTAACTTCATCTGAAGACAGATATTTAACATTTTCCTCTGTGCTGGCTTCTTGGAAGCATTAGAAGGAAAACAGACTGAAAGCATTTAAGAAACTAAAACAATTACAATGATTACCATAATATAAAAAGCTGCATTAAACATTACTTTCGTGTTTTCTTGTATATGAACTGTAAAGTTTCAGATTGTAGAAAAGGCCATTAAAAATTCATACTTTTGAGGACCAGTATCTTACCGGCTCAGCAAAGGCGTTGTCCCACAGGACTGTTGCCGTGGCGTTATTGTCCTGACTGCCATGGACAATCACAACGACCGGTAGAGACAGAGTCTGCAGGTCAAACATAAAACATTAAAGTCAACAGGTAAACAAAAGCATTCTGAAATTATTTGAATGGGTTAGGATTGAACAGAACCATAGAACAGTACTTTTACTGGACTGTTTTATGGTTCCGATAGTAAAAAAATAAATGAAATATTTTAAGGCTTCCATGTGAATGACCTTGACATGAAACACCAGCTCGTTTCCTCCAATGCTGAACTGGGACTCAAACAGAATTGTAAACTTCTCCTCTGTCACAGACTCGGCACCTCGACGATCCGAACGCTTAATTCGCTTCAGTGACTGTGAGAGAACAAACAAGTGACATGTTAGACATGAAGCACTTCACCACAACAAGCAGAGTGGTAAATGTGTAACTTTTTAAAACCAAAAGCTCCTACACAGACAAAAAAGGGGATGAAATCCCTAAACTGGCTGAGGTTTTGGGATTCATTGAACTTTGAGCTTTAAAGCTAAAGAAATTACCAACACACAGACTGGATCACTTTGTCAAAATGAGTCAAACTGTACACTGCAGTAGTGTTTTCCATCATGTACGATGTGATCAAAATTTAGGAAGTCGATACTAGAGGTGTGCCAATTGATCGGCCACCGATCATAATCGGCCGATTTCCGTGAAAGTGTATGATCGGTGATCGCCGATCACGGTCTCTTGTTGCTGATCACCTTTTAGCAGCCTGCCTGTGCAGCTGGTCTCCTCTTTCCTTCACACTGCGCAGCAACAAATCCTAAGCAGTGTGGAACTATAACGTACTGAGTGAATGGGGAAGTTTGCGTGTTGTGGCGGAAAATTGAAGCACGTGGGGTGAAGCACCTCAAAATGGATCAACACGACGAATCTAATATGGCATAAAAACAATGCCATACTTGACGGAGTTTGGCTATATTGAATAAAAAAAAATACATCAGATAGCAGGTAAAGCAGCGCACAGCTACAAACACTCACCCGGATTAGCATGACGGTCAGAAAGCTAAACAAATAACCCGCAAAATTATTTAAGTCTTCGAACTGCGATGCAAGACGCTGGTTCTGCTCTCACTGTTGAACCGCTGCTACGCTACAGGTAGTAATATTTCACAGACCGAGCGCAACTTCTGCTCCACCTGGTAGTGACTCTCACACTGAACCTCTGAAGCTGCAGCATCCAACTTAAAAAAATAAATTTTACATGCGTATTAAAACTTCTCGCTGTCCTAACATGAGACAGAATCTCTGAAAAAAAATAATCGATCTCCTCCCTGTTCTGCATAATTACTCCGCTGAGTCAGAAACAGCCACTCAGAACTAGCTGTAATCAGCTAGCCGCCATGCTATCAGGAAGTTTTCATTCAGTAACTCTGGATTGTTTATTGTAATGGATCCTGTATTTGCCTTTGAATGTTAAGTTTTATACTTGAATTTTTTGGCAATGTTGAGAGGTTTTATTTTGACTTCTCATTATTTAGCCTCTTCAGAGCCTTCATATGTTTTCAGTCTGTTAAAGATAGCATTACCGATAACAGTACAATTTGCACAATGCCTTTTTTGTTTTTTTCTTGGAAAAAGTTATTAAAAACAAGTTTTGTCTAAATTAAGGTGAATTCATGGTTCATTTTTCCACATAATGTAACCGGTAGTGTTTATGATAAAAAAATAATAATTACGTGATCGGTATCGGTAATCGGCCCTCATGGGCGATCGGAATTGGCAGGAAAAAACCTGATCGGCACATCTCTAGTCAATACTTATTATTAATAGGGATCCACATCAACAAAGGTATTGGCCGATGTTGGTCATTTTTTTTTCACACATCGTATCGGTTCTATATGTGAAACTGGGCCGATATTAAAACTGATGTTTATTTCCATCTTGTTGCCATTTGTGTTTCTGGATGTGGATATGATTAAGTTGGCTCTTTGGTCATGTGACAGCAAAGTAGTGCAGGATTGTGGGGAGTTTAACTGAAGCACAGTACAAATGTATGTTTTTTTCATGGTGTTGAAAGTGGATGGAAATGTCTACAGCTATGGTAAAAATGAAGAGACCACTTCAAATGATCAGTTTCTCTGATTTTACTTTTCATAGGTATATGTTTGAGTAGAATGAACATTGTTCTTTTATTCTATGATCTACTGGCAACACGTCTCTGAAATTCCAAGCAAAAACAAATTGCATTTATTAGCAGAAAATGAGAAATGGTCAAAATAACAAAAAAGATGCAGTGCTTTCAGACCTCAAATAATGCAAAGTAAACAAGTTCATATTCATTTAAAAACAATAATGTTTTAACTCCGGAAGAGTTCAGAAATAAGTGTGGTGAAATAACCAGTAGGTTTCCAATGGGGTTCAGTGCGGTGGGCTCAAGTTTTTCCAGAGCTGCATATAAATGTGACATCTGTAAATCTTGGCTATTGGCCATAAAAGCAATAATATTGGCTATTGATATCAGCCCAGATTCTTATATTGGTGCATCCCTTGTGATTATTGATTGATATTGTTTCTAAGCAAACAATTTACTGAGTGCAGAATTTACTGAGTGCAGTAAAACAGTTTACCATGTTCCGGAAGTGTGCACTTAGAGTGCCTGTGGCCTGGTGGTACTCCATTACACAGTTGTTGTTAAGGATTTCTCCACTGCTTTCACTGTCAAGCGGAAAGACATGTAGACAGACATTAATTTCTCTATACTATCCCTTTAAGAAAAAAGCTAAACTAAATTCGATCCAAGGCTAATTCCAGTTAACTGTATAACAATAAAACATCTTATACAATGATGATCTTTAATTTTTTTTTTTTTTTAACATTCTTTTATCTGTGACTTGTCACTTTAGTTTGTTAGTGTGTAGACTGGTAAAGAGGCAGTGGTAGAGTTCAGGTGAATAAAAAAAAAAAAGTTTCCCTCTGTGTTCACACACTGAACACGGACAACATGTTGTCACTTTGAAACTGTGAAATGTTTCACCCAAGAAACTCTTTAACCCATCTTTGCAATCACTCTTACTGCTTTATATATATATATTATATATATAAACCTAAAGTAAATAAAGAAACAATCCTTAGCCTGGTAGGGACACAATTGAAGCCTGGTGGCCCGCCAGGCTTATGATGCACAGGAGGAGACCCTGCCCAGGGTTAGCAGAAAACAGTCTTTTCACCAGGGCAGCCATTTGTCTCAACTCATGGAATGTATCAATTACTGTACATCTACATTAACCACAATTAAAGCTGTAATGTTTTATTTAAAAAAATCTGAAATATTTGCCTTTTCTTATCCAATAAAATGTCTGGTGGAGGTTTTGAATGAGACAAGTTTCCATCCAGCCCGCTCCTCACCTGTGTGTGCTTTCATTCTTCAGCAAAGCTTTGGCTTGCTGCTCGCTAACAATGACAGCCTTGACCTGCGGTGGGTTCATGTGGACATTGAGCTTCCCCCCCACAAGAAGACGGACAGTAGCTGCGAACTTTGTCTGGGTCTTTAACACCTGGGGCGGCTGCTTTTCTATGATGAAGGTGCTGAAATACAAACACAGCAACATGATGATCAGCAGTTTACAGCTGACTGATGAACATCAGAGTACGGATTAAGAGAAAGTCAATGAGAGATTATTCACTGCATTAGAAGAAAAATTTAATGGAAAAACAAAAAGTGAAAAAAATTGTAGTAGAGTTGTCACCATTCTAATAATTTAGATCATTTTTGATATTGCAGCAGTACTTTGAGTGAAATTGTTATTTTGTGGTAAAGAGCAAAAGTACAATTAATTCCAATAGGACAACATTTTAACTTTCGTAATTGGGGCAAAACTAATACAATTGAGCTCTTGTTTAGAAAAAAATATATGTAAATATTAATACATTTGTAAGTGTAACTTCTCCTGTTAAATCCCCAAAATATAAAACAATATACTAGTATAATGTTAATATCCCTAACATACAGTTTAACATCCCGTATGTTGGTGCATGTCGCCTGTATGGATGACATGCACCAACACGTCGCTCCACTCAGTTGTGGAAAACAATTAGATTGTTTTAGGACTGCCTGGGAAAGATTTCCAGAGAAAAAAAATCTGATTGATCCAAATACACATTGTGCATATAAATGAGATCTGTTGAAAGTCCCTGCATGACTTCATGTGTTCAATATGGAAAAATATGTGACTTTTACCTTGTGACCAGGGCAGAGATGATGTCAGTAATGTCAGCGTTGAGTTTGGTGAGCAGCTCTTCTATTGAACCAGGCAAAGGGAGCTGCTGGGTAAGATGCTCACAGCGCCGAATCTGCTGTCGGTTCTGCCAAATCAGGTCTGCCAGCTTCTCGCACCTTTACAAGAAGGAAAAGGAGAAATACCTCAAAAGTTTATTCACAAAATAAAAATGAATGTCTATAACATGCACATTTTTTATTCAGTAGGAGATTAAGAATGAGTCCCTCCAGGATTTCGTGTTTGTTTTTTGCCAATCAAAATCACTGATGATGTGGTGCTACTTTAGAAATATTTGCAAGAATTTAGCAATAAATTCTTCATATCAATCAAGGACTATAATTTGACATCAAGTAAAGCTGACATAGAAGCATGGTAGAAGTTACAAATGCTGCCACCTGCAGGTGGGGGTTAGAATCACTTTAAAGCAAAGTTTATTGTAAATTTGCTGCAAATTTACAATAAATTCACAATTACTCAGTAGCACAAAAAAAATGCAAGGATCTGATATTGCATGAATTTCCTTGATCACAGAATTAAAAAAAAAAAAAAAAAAAACCCTCCCAACAAGAAAAGAAAAGAAAGAAAAAGCTCGGAGGAGCGAAATCTGTCCAGGTTTTACCAGGACTGCAGAACGTCCAGCCCCCCCTCATGAGGGCCCCCGTTGCCAGCCAGCTGCTGTCTCCTCTTCCACTGAATGAGTTCCTCGTCCAGGATAAGAGTCTGCTGTTTCCTCAGTAAACCCAGAGTCTTCTGGTGCTGATCTGCCAGGTCCTACCAGCAGAGAATCATCTGTGTGTAAACCTGACTTCATAAGCTCACAGCAAACAAACTCTGGTTCAATGAAAATGTCACGTTTGAACACATCCTCCGTCTCAGCCACAGTCCAACAACATGCACTGACATGTCAATCTGCTTGGCTGTGGAAAACTATTTGAGCTTTTCAGAACTGGTTGGAAAAGATTCCCAGGAATTATTTCAAAACCATTAGCAAAGCTCTAGATCCAGTTAGCAGAACCTGAGCAGATCTTCTGAAAAATTAAACATAGCAAAACTGAGAATCTTAATAAAACAAAACCTAAAGCTCATTTTAAACAGACATCGTTTATCATGTCTTGTAGTTTCCTTAGAGCAGCTCTCTCTGAACATCTGTAACAGTCAGAAGGTCCGAGTAAAGCCACCTCATTTCTACGTCCTTCTTAAGGATCTAGTGCTTACAGTGAGCTTTGATGGATGTTGTAGGAATCTTAGATCAAAGACAACACCCAGCGTGTATAAGAAGCCTGGTGGGTCACCAGGCTTTACCTACGTTTCCATCAGACACTTTTTGTGCAAACACAAACACCAACTGTGTTTTGCAAAACACTGAGAAGCATGAGGAACATAAGACTAGAAATAAGTAGTGTGTATTCATACAAGCCTGTATTTCTGTAGTGTGCTGGCCTCTCTGGCGAGCCAGGCTTCCACAGTGGCCCTCTTGCTCTGCAGGGCGGCTTCCCGCTGTGTTCGCTCTGCTGGGGGCACTGAAGACAAGCTGCTCAGCTGGGCTGGCACAGGGAAGGGCAGACAGCATGCAGGATGTTAGAAACACACTCTGGTGCACATCTCAGAGAAAAAACCATGACAAAAAAAGACTGGTGACACTAAACCAGCTGGGCATTGCAGTAAAGCCTATCTGGGCCATTTCATGCATTACAAGACACAAAGGCTGTGTACTAAATCAAGATAGCATTGATAATGAAAGCAATGCTTGCAATCAATTGATTTCATGCATTAAATCAATTCATATTCTGATGGATGAAAACAAGCTCAATAATTTCCATGTGCATGATTTGTAGTTTTTCCTCTTTCCACCAAAAACTGGATGACAGACATCTCCATCTGGTGTTTTGGTCTCACCTAGTCCTTTTTCGAAGGACACTTTTGTTTACAGAGACTTCACAATTCATTTTATTTGTAGTTAGTTTTGTTTGCTTATTCTGGATATTTAAAATGTCTTCCAGTTTTAATGTTAAACAATTGTTAGAATTTAAAGTTTAATGAATTTTGAGAATGTGTTAATGCATTATTATGCCATTACCATCATATTATTTGAAAATGGTCTAAAAATATATATATATATATAATATCATTTATCAGAATAATTTCTGGAAGAATTTAATGTCAAGAAAATTTGTTACGGTGACAAGTCCAGTATGAAGACAGAACACCTAATGACAGCCTTCGTTTGTCTAACATATTTGACATTTTAATAATTAGTTCAATTATATCAATACTGGGAAATTCTAGTAATATCCCAAAATAATTAAAACAGAAGAAAATACCTTTGAAATTCTATTCTAACATTTAATAAAAATGTGGACACAGAACAGAGGCCATGTTTGACAAATTAAACACAGGAATCCAGGAAGAGAACCTCATACTAACTATGAAGCATGGAGGTGGATGTGTCAATGCTTTGGGGGACGTCTGTTATAGCAAGACCTGACAAGAGCATCAGATGGCGTCTGAGGAAGATGACAAAAACACTAACTCTAGGCTTTAGTGGGTATGTTGTTCTGATT
>NW_006799943.1:793781-807865 GCF_000485575.1 Poecilia formosa | reverse complement strand
CTTGAGGACTGGAGTTTGACACCCCTGTCACGAGAGGACCCAAATTTGGGTCCTCTCGTGAATGACAGGTTAACATGCCAAAAGACAACAATATTATCGTTTATCACAATAACTTCTGGGACAAAAACTCTAAACTATCATCACAGAAACCATAAGCTCTGGTTGCTGTTGAAGGTCCATGCCTGTCCAATCAGAAGAGACTGAATAAGTTTGACCTTTGTGAGTTTTGTGCAAAGAGGAAAGCTTTACTGTCTGAGACAAACATGAAGGTCAGACTGAAGGTCACCAGAGAGAACACAGACAAAGACCAGAACTTCTGAAATCATGAGTCTAAATGTAATCATGTGGACACAGAACAGAGGACATGTTTGACAAATTAAACACAGGAATCCAGGAAGAGAACCTCATACTAACTATGAAGCATGGAGGTGGATGTGTCATGCTTTGGGGACGTTTGTTATAGCAAGACCTGACAAGAGCATCAGATGGCGTCTGAGGAAGATGACAAAAACACTAACTCTAGGCTTTAGTGGGTATGTTGTTCTGATTTTTCCCCTCAGGCAAGAAAAACACAAATGAAAGTTATAGTAAATTTCTGGTTTGAAAATGTTCATTACTGAGGTTTGTTCCACCAAGTTTCCTTCGAAGAGCAGTCTCACCCTGGATGCGCAGGTTTTCCTGGTACTGGATGATGAAGTATTCCTGGCTGTGCTGCAGCTTCCTCAGCTCGTTCTCCGTCTCCTGTGTTGCCAAGCGCAGCTCTTCAAAAGCTTGGTTGATCTGTTGATGTCGCTGGGACAGCGTGTCCATGGCCTGCCCACCAATCCCAGAGCTCGCCTGCACACAGAACCATTAGGAATCGTACTTTCAGTTTTGATGGCAACAATTACAACTAACAACGTGCTATTGTTCTTAGTTTTATTGCTCTGCTGCAATCTGGAAAGTATTTATTTTCCCACAAATGTCAGCTTATGATTAAAAAAACAAAAAAACAAACAAACTTACATTTGTTGCTTCTTGAACTAGTCTCTGCTCTGACTGCAGGATGTGCTTAATGCAGCGCACTAATTCAAAAGGACAGCGGTCATAAGTGCTCTGCAGACAAAAATGATTCCATGTGGTTAAAACACAGCATTTAATATCCCTTTAACTCACATGAAACAACTGTGCTTCTCTGGCACAATGCAACAGCACCATCCAACACCAACATTTATAGTACACTGGCACCTGGGGGGGTGTTGATGTCAATGTGAGGATCCCTATAGATCCATGCATTTCTGAAGTTTGTTGTTCTGGGACAGAGAGGAATGTGTCAACACAAATCCAAGGAGGAAAGACGTCTCCAATGACTGTAGACAAGCAAGTGTTGCTACTCATCAATCTAAGAAGGGTTATCATTTCTAAACTGTTAAAATCCAGTCATTCCACACAAAGAAAACATCTTCACATGTGACAAAGAATCCAAATGCACATTAAGAGAGGATGTGCCAGGAAGTTTACACAGAGGCCTGACTGGAAAAACAAAACAAAAAACTCTAGAGCTATTTCCTGTTATTTTATTTAAAGTTATTTAAAATAAAATATTCCATAATTTTTAAGTTAAATATTTCATTTTGACTTCTTTTGTAGAGCTATGAATTGGTGATCCTGGTGAACTCTTATCTATTTTTACACGTCAGATTTGACAAGCTACTTTAAATAATATCCCTATGTACACACCCACCAACACTGCAGTTCAGTACACCAATCAAAGCCATATTTACACTAAATGCGTTTGTGGCGAAACCTTTGAAGTCATGTACAAGATTCTTTTCCCTATATTACCAAATGAACATGTCATCTCACAGAGTATGATCAGTAGTTTTCCTTGCTTCATGTCTCTAGGCGATACCTGACGAGCAAAGTCACCCGAGGAATCCTGAAAATCCAGTTTTGTGCTTACCGTCAGATTCCTGGCCCTCCGCTGAAAGTGAAGTAAGGATCTCAGCACATACACTGAGGGATGCAGGCAGCACAGCTAAAGAACACACGCGCTTAAAATGAATGAACCCACACAACCAACCACAGGGGCTCCAACAGCTACCTTGAACTGGCTGGCTAAATGTCCCAGCTTGATCTTGAGAAGAAAGCCATCCTCTCCTCCCTGAACCTGGGCTTTTTTCTGTAGCTCCGCCACCAGGTTGTCAAGCAGACGCTTGGCTTTAGCCTCTTCTCCTGGATTATCCAAATCCACAGAGTCCCTAAGAAACAAATGCTTTATTAGAACTAAAGCACTAAAAAAGGACAACACAATTTCCATTCATTGTGAAAAAAAAAAAGAAACATTTCAACAAAACTATGTAACATCTATGTTTAGTTCACAGAGACTCAGACAGAATCCAGCACAGGTTTGCTGCATACCAAGGCTGGCTTTCAATCCACTGGGCCAGGTAGTGTCGCACCTCGATGGGGAAATGCTGGCCGTACAGCGCCTGCATCTGATGCAACGCGTCGCCCTGAAGCTGCTGGGCCTGAATCCACATTGCCATGATGCAACCTGTGTAACCAAGACGCCTGGAAAACGAGGTTTAAAAACAGTTAGCACTGAAAACCATTCAGAACACCTAGAAGACCGCATGAAAGAACAGCTGTGATGCATGTTCAAGAAAGGTTAGCATGTTTGCTTCCAGTCCAGTGAAGCCATTTAAATTCTGCCATAAAGAGGAGAACTAAGTGCGTGCAGACTTTAACTAGCCATTTATGTGACTTAGCAGAAGATCAAAGCTTCAACGCTGTTGGTCTTGTTAAGTTACTTTGAACTGTTGTAAAAGTCAGAAGAAGAAGTCAGCCACTTCCTAAAAAGTAGGGGTGCACTGATTGCAGTTTTCTGTCGATCACTGACCTTTAAGAAGCCTAACCTGGTGGTTCTGGCCCACACTGATTTTTTTTGGTCTGAAAAGTCGCTAAATATATCAACAGCGAGGTGACCGTTAGCCGCGCTTGTTCAGACATGACCTGCTGGGCGGGTCCGTCAGCCCTCTTTCGCGTCACAGCAAAAAAAAAAACGGGACAATGGCTGACTTTCAGGCCTTTGCAGAGGTAGACAAGATCGGTTTCACATGGAGTAACACCTGATCACCCAAAATTAAGAAAACCAGGGACGTTTTATTGGCCGGCCAATTTATAGGAGCGTTCCTACTAAAAGCTCCTCTGATTGGGCAGCTGAGGAGAGGAACAGCCGCTGAGCCCGTCATTCTCTTTCTCATTAGGAGTGGGCTGTGTGGTAAAACTTACTTCTATCTTTCTGTAGAAGTATGTAGCTATACTTCTACATATTTGCATAAAACTTTGTTTTGCCAGAATAAAAGCATACAACATAAAAGGTACATGTATATTTATCATCTTAGGCAAGATCCTGATGAGTGCGTGTATGTATATGTATATGTATATATGTGGGTGTGTATTACTATTACTTAAAGTGTGTGCAATTTAAAATATCCTTCCATCACTTTGCTACTAAAACAAAAAAAATATTATTGTTCCACTCCATGCTATTTTCCAGGGGAGACCTGAACTGCTATCAGCCAAGAAACGGGTATGGGGTTACCAGCCTGCAACTAAAAAATATATATGAGCACACTAAAAGAATCACTCCGCTCCAACATTTAATCCATCCCAACATTTCTATCCAGCAATGCTTGCATTCTGCAGGCAGACTCATTGGTTAATAAGAAATGGGTAAGTTTTTTTCATAATGTTGTTGACCATTGCTTTCTGAGTAATATTACTTCATCAAGACATTCCTACATTCCACACTATAAAGTAAGTAATAAAAGTATGAATGATTCATGCTGATACATCAGGTCAGTATCGGCATCGTCCAATACCCAAAGCTGCAATATTGGTATTGTATCACAAGAGAAAAAGTTGTAGCTAGACACCTCTACTTATTCCATTGTACGGAGCCCTCCATGGGACATGGGACATTTTTTTTTTCCCCTTTTACATTACCTAGCAAAACTTTTGCGTTACCTCGCAATAGGTTTTGCGTTTTCTCGCAATAATGTACTAATCAGTTCATGGGGCATTACTTAATACTGTAAGCCTTTCCTCATCATACTTTCTGCTATAATATAAGGTTTTCGTGAGGTTTTTCCATGCATCTTCATATCTTGCTGTGAAATATCTTAAGTTTTATATCTTTTTCTTTAGGACAGAAATGCACCACACACCTATGATATAAACCCAAACTTTCCATAAGTAGGAAAGCAGAAAAAAATACAACCAAACTATTTGGACTACTAATCACGGGATAATCAGTAGTCTGACCATTTTAATTGTGTCTCTTTTGTGTTGACAATCTGAATCAGAGGTGTCAAACTCCAGTCCTCAGGGGCCACTGTCCTGCAGTTTTTAGATGTGCCACAGGTACAAAACACTGGAATGAAATGGTTTAATTACCTCCTCCTTGTGTAGAGGTCTGCTAATGACCTAATTACTCTATTTAGGTGTGGTGCAGCAGAGGCACATCTAAAAGTTGTGCCTCTGCACAACTTTGCAGACCTGTTGTCAACCACAGGAGTTTGACACCTGTGGTTTAAAGCAGTGGTCTGAGTGGTTTAAAGCAGTGGTCTGAGTGGTTTAAAGCAGTGGTCCCCAACCCTGGTCCTCAGAGCCCACTGCCCTGCATGTTTTAGGCGTTTCCCTGCTGCTGGGTTGAATGAACAGGTGATTAACCGGCTTCTATAGCAGTTGCAGGAATGCAACCATATGAATCAGCTGTGCTGGAGTCCAGACTCATCAAAAACATGCAGGACAGCGGTCCCCGAGGACCAGGGTTGGGTATGAATGGTATAAAGAGCTGTTTTCGTACAGTTCCATCTCAGCCTTACACAAACAAACATAAAAATGCAGTGAATAAGTTGATTTTCAATCAATTTTTGTACCAAAGAGTTATGAACAGGTTTTCACTGAGGCTCTTTAAATGTGTATATATTTGAAATTTTAAATTGACATTCATGACTGTTTACGAATAGACCAGCAAATATTGCAGTAAGTATATTGTGAGGTAACGCAAAAGAAAAAATGTTCCCCATGTTCCGTGGAGGGTTCCGTACTATTGAGTTCATTAGGTACACCAGAAACAAAAAGCACAAAGTTATGCGACAGGTTATAATGGTAGATTGAGACTTTGCTTCGCCTACTTTAGATCAGTCAGCAAAAACATAAACCCGTCTAAGTGTATCAAAGTGAATAAAAAGTGCATTGTTGGCTTTATGGTAGTGTGAGAAGGTTTCATCGGTTCTCATGTGGAACTTTCAGGTAGGAAACGTCGGTCTACCTGGAAATTAAAGACACCGTAGCTTCTAAGCGGTGCAGTACACGGATACGGGCGCTGAAAGCAGAGGTTCTCTGGAGAGAACGTCTGTGTGTCCTGCCACAATAATGTATACAAGGCGACGACATAGTAGTGGAGTTCTATTCAATAAGTTACTTTTAAAGCGGTACGCCAGCTAGCTATTGGTAAGCTATCTCGTTAGCTAGCAGAGTGCGGCACAAACAAAACTTCACTTCATGCTCCAAACGCAAGCGTTTCATTTCCTGAGGCCTTCACTCACCTTTGTGGAGACTGCAGCTTCCCAGTGAACGCCACACACGAGCGGTAAAGGTTGAGCTTAGTCAGTCATGCTGAAAGCTTGTCCCTCAATCTTACATATAGTTCTGCTAAGCAGGCTGTTGCTGATATCCGCTCCGACACCAATTAATAGAATGTAGTCAATTTACGACTTCCGACTCCAAACTGCAAATCTCGCTAAATCTCGCTCTGATAGATTGGTGTTGGCGGCGTGTTCGTATGACTGAGAGAGTTTAACGTTTGTATTTTGCTGCGCACCGAGCTATTTCCGGGTGTATTGTTGAAGCTACAGACGGTCACAGAAAGTCCCACCTCTTCCTACCTGTCGGGCGTCAAACGGCCCGACACCAGGTGTATCTAAACCCTGCGTGTTTACTGCTGACCTGTTGGACATACACAATATTATTAATTTTTTCATGACCGATATAACAACGGGTCTCCCAATCTTCATAGAAACTCAGTAAGTTTGGCATGTAGCAAGAGCACTCTAATCCTCTTCCATATTGACATTGTTTTACAATTTTAATTTTGTTTTTATGGAGCGGGTTTTTTTTTATTACTCTCAAGTTTTTCCTCATTTTAATCTGATATTTTAAAGTAGGAATTCTGACATTTTTAATATCAGAATTCCTTTCCTTTTTTCAGCGCCCATGATCCTTTCATTCTGTTGTAGAATTTCGATGAAAGGAACAGAATTTCTCACAAGACCTGCATTTATTATATATTTAACATTACTTAAGAGCCACTGTGGCTCCAGAGCCATAGCTTGGAGCCACATTGGTGGTGAATTTTTGACAAGGTTTTTTTTGGTTGATGTTTTCCTCCCACTCTTCATGGCGGAGTTGTTGGACAGACTAGCCACACCCTTATCCTGATGAGCAAACTGTAAATATGGATTGCATCGGGATGCTTCACTGGTGGAAAATCACCAGCGCCCTTCCTTCTCCATATTCCGGACATTGAGATGGATGATCCATGAGGAAAGTAACTTTGCCCCAGTCTGTAGTAGTCTCCT
The DNA here is from genome assembly GCF_000485575.1 of Poecilia formosa. Taxonomy (NCBI): domain Eukaryota; kingdom Metazoa; phylum Chordata; class Actinopteri; order Cyprinodontiformes; family Poeciliidae; genus Poecilia; species Poecilia formosa. The sequence goes on along the minus strand of NW_006799943.1, from coordinate 801,236 downwards.
CATTAGAGTGATTTCAGATGATAATGTGTATTTGGTGTTAAGAAACGTTTTAAATCAAATTAATCTTCATAAGGAAATTGTTTTATTCACTGAGAGAGTCTTTTTGACTTCAAATTTTCCCAATTAAAATAAACAAAATCATTTTATTCACTTTTTTGGAATATTATTTTAATAATTAGTCCTTTTTACAACTGTTGAACCCAGTTTGCATTCACTGCTTTCAAAGCAAATCTTTGAAAGAACTAACAGAAATTTAGAGGGGACACGTTTTTCCACTAGATTTGTGGGTTCATGTAGTTTATTATAGGTCTTCCAAAATGGCTTTGAACTTCACTTTTTAATTTGACCAATACCTTCATCACCAAATTTACTAAAACAGTAAAATCTTGCGCAATTGACAGTGTTGTCCCCACCAGCACTCCTCAGTGCTCTGACAATAGAAGTTATTCATTTATTTTAAACAAACATCAACAAAAAAAATCAACGCAAAAATTGAATGACACTACAGAGACAAAAATATTCAACAATGTTTTCACATGCTAAAAACTGGGCATTAGAAACAATTAAAATCTTCCACTGAAAAGAAAAACTTAAATTAATTACATTTTATAATGTTAATAAGCTTTTAGTAAATGCTCAATAAAACACAGAAACTGTGACTCAGTTTGGGTTTTATTCATTAAATCATTAGTGGTTAAGCTGTGTTGCCAGTCAGCAATCACATACAGACAAAGCAAAAGCAGAAAATTGGATCGGCTCCATCCAAGAGGTTGGATATTAAAACAGGGGAGGTCACTAAACACAGTCATACATGGAAACGGCCTGAATATCTCATCTTTTGTTTAATAATACTTATGGTAGGTTCCATATGATGCACTGTGCAAAAACAAAATTTCAGCATGACTGCAGAGTTCAGAACAAGCGCATGTGATGAACAGCGAGAAGTTCTGTTGAAGTTAATAATCATTAGCTCAGATAACGCGTCACATTATGTACACAAGACGGCAGGAGACATAACACAAGTAAAATAGTGCTAAATCTAACCTGGAAGTTATGATCTCAGTTACTTTTGGAAGCGGAAGTCCTGTTTAAAATTAATGTTATGAAAAATACGTGTTTCATAACATATGAGCCCCTCTGCTGCCAAAAATAAGAGCACAGTTTTTATGTACATTGCTGGAGTGCAGGGTTGCCTGAATCCTGTCCTCAGTAGCGGGCCCCTTGGAGCAGAAAGACTGCTGAGGGGATTTTTCATCTGGTCCAGGATGTTAGAGAGGGGCATGCAGGACAGGAGCCCCCCCCAGGACTGGACTTGGGAATCCCTGCATTAAGATCCTCTGAACACAGAATGGTTAACATTTCTGATTCAATTTATTTTGGAACAGAAAGTAGTCAAATTAAAGTTCTCAACACTAGGGGTCAGTCTTACACAAAGGCATAATAGGTTTAGCTTCAAAGCAGCCTGTTGCTCGGATCAACTGTTGGCCTGGTTCCGCTCTGGTGTGTGTGTGCATGTGTGTGTGTGTGTGTGCGTGTGTGTGTGTGTGTGTGTGTGTGTGTGTGTGTGTGAATTCAGAGAGAAAGAAAAGAAAAGCAATGTCATGTAATGTGTTCTTTTTATGGGAAATTACAGTGATATGGTCAGATATATATGCATAAATGGACAGTAAAGTATCATATTAAAAAAACACAATGTGTGTGAGCAAGTCTGCCAGCACTAAGAAGGTATGAAAGGAAAATAACATGATAAGGTGAAAAATGTTTTAGAAAAAAACTTAAACAAAAACAAGAGTTCTGCAAAAGATAGAAATCACAGCAGATAGCACTGTGCCTATAAACAGATAGATTAATCAGAAGAAGAAGAAGATAATATTTAACTCATGATTTAAATAGATAAACAGCAAAGAAAATGTCAGGAATGGTTTGGTGAATTCATATGAGAAAGGAATTTCACTATAGATAAGAAAGTGAGTTTATATTTGTGTTTCTTTTGTGAAAGAGTGTATATTGAACAATGACATAATATCTTCCTTTCCTTCTTTCATTTTACCTTTTTTCTTTCCTTACTTTTTTTTTTACACTAATCTCCTTGTATAGTTTTGTTACACTGATTATGGTGCTCCCTCCCAATCTGATGATGATACTGCTCATTATAAACAAAGCATGTGTCTTATTCCCTCTTTATTTATTCTTATTCAAAACAACTAGACATTTTTTTTTTACATATTTGTTAAAACCTTCCTTATGTTGTGACAGTATAACATAAAACAGAAAATCTGTGAAAAAAAATCAAGCTCTTCTGCCTCCTCCCTGCAGTTCTACTACCATCTGCAGAAATACACTGCATTGCCAGAAACAACTAATCAGAGTCAGGAGGCAGGTCTCTGTGTGGTCAACCAAACTTGTGTATGTGCTGCTCATACCCTTCCTCTTACTCTCTGCTGGGCTACAGCTAGCTCCTCACACCAGAGCCCGCCATTAATGCTCAGGTTAGTTTGCATAGCCACTGATGATGTCAGATAAACAGCTCTCCAGTAATGCTAATACTAATGCTCCAGTAATGCTAAGTCGTTTCTCCACCATTACCAAATTGGATACTTGACAGCACTATGCCCCTCCTCTTGGCTCTGATTGGTTGTTTCTGATCAGTAGGTCTATTTCTGCAGATTACATTTAAACCACAGACAGGAGGGCTCATGTTATATTTTCACAATATAGTGATCAAAAAAATATTTATGAAAGCTTTAACAAAATTCTAATTCTAGTTTTCCTGGTCAATGGAAGAAAGAAGGGAAAGCATGTAAAATGATCTCCAGATTGACTGATGTTCTGCTTGTGTTTGGTTTTGGCCATCATTTCTACTCTATTATTGGTGTAAGCTGGTGACACAAACGCATGTGGCTACTTATGTCCAAATTGAGGAGATTTAAAGCAAAACCTTGAATGTTAGTTGTTTGTTATCAGTTTTTAGGTCTTTGTGAGTGCTAGAATATTAGACTGAAGTAAATGTGTGATGGACACATCCAAACCGATAGTGCTATGCTGTGTTTTCAGAAGACACTGTAAACCATCTGTCATTGGTAGAAATGGTGGCCAAACCTGTGAAAATAGGACCTACATATCATCACTGTCCCAGCTATTGTTGAATATACTTTTTAATCCAAATCAAGCCTAAATCTCAGTGTAGATACAAAGAATTGGTCTGAATGCATGAAGGTTTCTTTGCTCTATATTTAGTCGCTGTCTTTATCATCATCATCGTCCTCCTCGTGTAAGGCATCATGGCTCTCTTCTTCTTCATCCTCATCATGCTCTTCTTCATCCCCGCCTCCATTCACCATCTCCATCTCAACGTCCACCTCGGCGTTGTCTACTTCCACATCCTCTCCACCTATTGGCTCTACTTCCCTGGACACCTCCACCATCTCGGTTCCTTGGACCACCTCCACTTCACCCTCACGGATCTTCTTCACATGGAAGGTGAAAGGGGGCACCTTGTAGACGGCAGTTTTAGAGCGGGCGTACACAACGTGGTCCGGTGTGAAGGCCTTCTTCATCTTGTCACCAGATGTTTTAATCTTCTGTTTTCGCTCAGGGTTCACACTCATGCGCGTTCCAAGTTTACCCATTTTCTTTTCAATGTTGTGACGTGTCTTCTCCAGATTCTCCTTTGTCTTCTGCTTTGTCTTCTCGATGTTTTCCTTCGTTCTTTGTCTGGTCTTCTCCAGGTTCTCCTTTGTCTTCTGCTTTGTCTTTTCAATGTTTTCCTTGGTTTTTTGTCTGGTCTTCTCCAGGTTCTCTTTGGTCTTTGCTCTGGTCTTATCCATCTTATTCTTGGAGAAGACGGTCTTCAGATTTTGCACCCGCTGCAGACTGGTCCGCTTGATGCGTTCAGCTCGGGTCTCCTCAATGGTGTCTTCAATTTCCACCCCCTCTTCATCTGAGGAAAGGTCTACATGGGGTTTGTCCTCCTTGTCACCCTCTGCTGCTTCTCCAGGTTCCTCCACAGCCTCTTTGAGCTCCAGCAGACTGCCTCCTCTGCTTCCTGACACAGACTCAGAAACTTTCAAAGACTTGGAGATGCTGAGTTTTGAGGGCACTTTCACATCATCCTGTGGAGAAAGAAACATAAAGACTTTGATGCATACTGGACAAGATCTTGCTTGCATATAATAACCATGAGGTCATATCAGCAAGTGCAACATAAAACATATTCAGTGGTTAGAGAAGAGGATAGTTTTTGAATTTGTATTAGTTTTCACTTTCATAGATTTTTTGAATGCATTTCAGATGAAACTATGCTGTAAAATAAACTGCAGAGAAACATCATAGTTATAAACTACAGTGACTTTCAAAACGATACACATGAGCAAATACCAAAAAATCCTACAGTCGATTAAAGTTTCTAATAAGAGTCATAATGTTTGTTGAATTCAAATTCCACTAGACTGAAGCTGAAACAAAAATAATTAATTCAACAATCTGCACATATATGCAGCCTTTTTACTGTAGCTTTTTATTTCTTGTAAAATATTTTGTCCCTAAATACATTAGCTTATACTTCTAAGTCTAAGTCTGTTTGCCCATTTATTTTTTCTTACTATGTAAAAGTTATTCCTCAGGCCACAGTGAGGAAAAAGTGGAATCTTTGGCCTGAAGCCACAAAGGACAGTCAGAGAAAAATGAGGAGGATCATTATAATGACAATAACTGAAGGGTGTTTTCTGCTGCAGCTGTGGAGAAAGTATGTGGCAATAAATTCAAGTTGGATTGGAAAGATGCATTTCCCCTTTGGCTCTTATTAAAAAGATGAGATGTACATAGTGTTGACGTCCAGTTACACGCAGGGGCATGTGGAGAATATTTCCCTCTGCTGCCATATACTCAGATTGCTTCTTGTTTTGGACCATGGACTGTGTTGAATTGTGTAAACAGCTTAATCAAGTTACCTGTGAAGGGAAGCAGGTTAATCTGAATTCCAGTTCAGATTAACCAAATCTGAACTGGAATTTATTAATGAGATTTACTTTAAGCGTGCTCATCTTCTGTTGTGGTGAATTTTGTAAACTCGATCTAAATAAATCAAGCCAAAATTAACTTAATAACATATTTTTATTTAAACTCAGTTCGGCCTTCTCGGACCAGACATAATTTGTCATTTCATAAAAAACCCATTAATACTGTGACCCTGAATACTCTGCTGGTGTGTCAGGACATCAAGTCTGAGATTAGGAATAGAATTATTTATTTTGTGAAATGTCAGAGTAATGAATAAGACAATTTTTGAAAACTTTTTTCCAAATTTAAAAGTTTCCATAAACTAACATTATGCTTTTTAACAATTTGGGGAGACCCAGATGATGCTATCAGAAGCTTTTGTAAACTGCATGTAAATAAATCCAACTAAAATGAACTTAGTACAATTTTTTTATTTAAACTGGGTTTGGCTTTCTTGAATCAGACATAATTTGTCTGTTTCAAGACACATTTTGTCTTCTGATAGGCTGATTTCCAACATCTGAGCTAAATGGAGGAATATGTATTTTCAGGTGACACCTCAAGCACACTGGGTTGTTTTTTGTGTGACATTATGGAAAAATTCAGAGAAGTGTGAACGGTGCATGGACCTCCACCAGTCTAGTTCATCCTTAGGTCCAATTTCCAGATACCTGAAGCTTCCACATTAATCTTTTCTAACAATTATATCCAAGTATAACAATCATGGGGATTTGTTCAGGAAGGAGGTGGGCTCTGTTTCCCAGGGATGAACTGATTCTGGTATGAAAAATGTGAATTAGTCCCAGAACCAAAGCAAGGAATTAGTGAAGATGCAGCTGAAGCTGGTAGTATAGTCCAGAGCCAGAAACCTGACCCGGTTCCATCGGTTCTGCCAGGAGGAACGGGTCAAAACTCTAGCAGTCTATTGTGGGAGTTACCTGTGGAGAGAAACCCAAAATATTTGACCTAATTCAGACAGCTTAAAGGAAATTTGACCAAATACTGGAGGAATGGAAGAAAACTATGCTTTAAAGTTGTGTTTATGAATCTCTCATTATTCAGTCATTCAGCAAACAGAAATAATTTAGATCATCCTAACTGAGCTAAAACAGTAGGTAAGTCTGATTTCATGTCAAACACAGAGAAACCAAGATGTGTGTTTTTCATATAGTTTGTGTAAATATCTGGGTATACATGTCACCTTACCGAGAAGTGGAGAGAAGTTTCCTCTCCTGAAACTTCTCTCCACCATTTTGCCGTCCTGCCCTCATAACCTGGATCGTAGTGAACAGGAAGGATGCTCAGAGGACAGCTGTTCCACACGGACTCCTGAATGTCTGCATGTACAGCTTGTTATTCCTGCTGTCTTTTCCTCTGGCCCTACGCTGCCTCTTAATAGAAACAGCCAGAGAACAAAGGAGTCTCAGAGTGTGTGAGGCGGCCGGGCTAAGGTGTGGAAAACTGACATGTTTTTCTCCTGTCATTCCTCAGAGTCTTGGAAAACCATCTGTCCAACAGGAAGATGATAGCATCAAAGTGTTAGCTGCAAGGTATGGGAATGAGAGCAGAGGGTGGAGACATGTCTATTGTGTTCCCTTGGAGAATGCTGATGGTTGTTTGGAGGTATTGTGCTACAGTATCTTGGGTAAACTTGACCTTGCAGGAGGGATTTAGGCTTTCCTGAGCAGCTGTGTTAACAGGCAGAGAGGAAAGGAAAAACTGCCTCATTTTCAAACAAACCATGTGAGACTTCACTACAGCAGGTCCTTTGTACTAACAATAATCTATTATAAGGATCTAAGTAAAATCATAGGTTCTAATTTTTATCACCATTTAATTTGATCCCTTAAAAAACTCCAACTGCCTTACCAGAGCATGGCTCCTATATCCCATCAGAACCTCATCAACCTGTCAGCAGGTCAAACACTGCAGAGAACGCATTCTTTACTGTCTAAGCTATGATCAGTGTTACTGAGGTCACAAATGGCCACAACAGTCAACTGTAAGCTGCTTGTTTATTTGCACACAGAGCATTTACACTGAATATGCGTCTTACAGGTTCAAAGATGATTCCACTTTAACAAGAGGTTGCTCAGGGATAAATGCTTCATCATCAATTTCCTTAACTAAAGAGACTCAAAGTAATCAGTCACTGTCACTGGGTAATGAGTCTATAAGGAATTATTTCAACAGCAGAGGAAATTCTAGTCTGCATGCTTTTCCGTGACAACGGTACACGGAAAAAGTTGTGGGAAGTTTAGGTATTCACCTTGGTGTTTCTCACTTCCTGACCCTCCTCATTTAATGGGACATTGTTCTCGTTGAGGCAGCAACCCCAAAGGCAGGAAGGTACAGTCAGAGCCATGGAAAATAGATGAACGAGGTACGTCATCATTCTAAGTGTGTGTATGTGTGTGTGTGTGTGTGTGTGTGTGTGTGTGTGTGTGTGTGTGTGTG
>NW_006799943.1:790030-793710 GCF_000485575.1 Poecilia formosa | reverse complement strand
TGTGTGTGTGTGTGTGTGTGTGTGTGTGTGTGTGTGTGTGTGTGTGTGCGCGCGTGTCTCTGTGTGTGTTGTTGTCAAGGCAAGGCATTGAGACATAGTTTTGCCCACATTGCTTGCAAAACACAAGCAGACAATTTCCATATCTAACTCAGCCCTAGATTACGAAATAATTGCTTGGAGGAAAGTTTAGGGGAGGTGTTTGGAATACAGGAATAGGCTTCTCTCTAAAGCTCAAACACGTCGTTATGTCTTATAAATAACAGAAAACTGATCCCCTGTGGTTCTCTAAGTTGGAGCTATTGAAAATGAAAAACAAAACATATTTGTAAATCAATTTTAGAGATTTTGAGATATTCTTATACATAATGCATTTGCTAGAGATATACTTTTAGCCCTTTAGGGGTTATCATTGGTCACAGAAACTTTGTGTGTTTCATAAAAAAAATTTAATTTTTTTTTTTTAAAAACCTGAAAAGATAAATTTTTTATGCAAATTTGGATTTGTGAGTCTAAAATCCGAAGCAACATAGATTCTGATTTTTTGCTTTTTTGTTGAGTCATTTGTGAATAAATTGCTCCACTTATGCTAATTTGATACAAAAATACAATCATTTATTATTACCTCATTTTAGTAAAAGCCAAAAGTAAAAGCAGTTCACACTACACATGGCAAATGTTCTGTTTTTTTTTTTTTTTTTTAAAGCAAACAAATAACGTTAAAAAAAAAGCAATCAAAAAGAAAAGTTCATTTCTTTGCCTTCACTACATGTTTTCTTTGAAGCCAAAAGTGTTGTTAGCATTCTGATATGTAATGAATTGGTAAAATTAAAATCCATGTAACAACAGTAAATCAATAAAACATGCAACTTTGAGGGGATTTGGACAGCAGCGACTGAAAAAAAATATTTTAAAAAATTCTTTATGAATTTGAAATGAATTTGTTGCTCTATTAAATTAAAAGGAACATGGAAACTTCCCCTCAGATTACACAACTTGTTGAATTTGATTTCATTGTGGCTGTTTTAAACCACTGTTCTTGAAAAAATGTCTCATTACTTATCCCAGAGAACCTGGTTGTGTTTTTAATTTTTCAGCTGACTGATTCATTGTGTAGTTTAAGCACTATGAACACTCTGAGTGGCAACACGCTGCAGATAGTTATGGCTTTGGATTAAGGTAAAAATGAACAGCATCATAAAACAGAAAGAACTGCATGAGGTTTTATGTGAATGGGTGCAGAGAAAACCTTTTAAAATGACTTTACATAGCCAAGATAAGGACTTAATTTAACATTTGTAAAATGTGGATGGAAAGTTTGGCAATAAGGTAGTCAACAATTAATCCTGATATTGAGCCAAATTCATTCTCTCAAGTTTTTGCATAGCAGCACAAAATCTGTGATTTTGACTGCAGGCATGAAATCACCAAACAAAAAAACAAACAAACAAACAAAAAACAATTACAAAAGAGGGAGTGCAAAGTGAATATTCTGGGCTGGTCTGAGTCCCTCAATAATCCAAAAATGATTGTCTTCAACAGGTCTCTGCAGCAGACCATGGTATCACCCATTTAAAATCAGAAAAACTGCTACCATAAGTAAAAAGGAATCTAATATTGCCCTCATCCAACACAGATGTATTTAACATCTCAGGAATGTTGGATGTAAGTTTGGACCTCTGGGCTTTTTGGAGGTTCAACAAACACTGAGGAAAAGCCCTTGGTTTCACAAAGAATGATCTGAAACAGTGGAATGTACTCCGACTGCCTCCTTGTTCCTGACAGTTTTATCCTATTGCTGTAGGATAAAAGCTAATAGCCCCCCACATATTTTTGTCCATATTTGTTCTGTGTTACATGCAAGAATATTCTATGGTGGAGGTTATGACCTAAAGTCACCCAAAGCATCATAAGGTGCCTTCCAAAGCTGTGGAACATTATGAGCTAAATTAAAAACTGACAAATAGTTTAACTACCTATCCATAATCACTAGATGTCACCATGACAACGTGGTGCCATACATGAACAAACTATACTGCCTTCAATGAAAGAAAAGGCCTTAAGCTATTGGTGTGTGTGTGTGTGTGTGTGCGTGCGTGCGTGCGTGTGTGCATGTGTGTTGCAGTTGTTGGTAATACCAAAAAGCTACTGACTGGTTTTTATCCTGCATATGTGCTTCTAAAAGTGTGTGACTGGACCGCTCCTCCTCACTGCTGGCCAGCCAGCATGAGGAGCTGTTTGTATCTGAGTTTGGGGTAATAAGCACAACATAGGAGCTTCTCACACTGCAGCCACTCACCAAGCAGAGACAGAGAGAGAGAGAGAGAGAGAGAGAGAGAGAGAGAGAGAGAGAGAGGGAGGAATCCTGCGGTAACACACCCAGCTCTGTTTCTGGTTTCCTTTAAACTCAAACCACCTAAACTCCCCTGCCAGATGTATGTGTGTTTTGATTTGACATTCCATCACACACATGCAGGGGAGGATTTTCCAGCAGATCCCGGAAAATGGGGAACCCTTTGGTCATCTCTGCTGATGTAGGAGGAAACTTAGAGCAAAGTCGAGGGCAGAGTTCTCTACTTCTGGAATTGCAAGAACGCAAATTAATTCACAAATTAATCTTACAACTTGCTGGTTGTCTACAGCTGTTAATTATTTTAATTCACATGGAAACACAAATATCTATTGAATTTTATGAGTCATCATGTTCTCCCTGACCATAAATACAGGCTTCCACATGGGCTGGTCACAACAAACTATGGTAACTATGGAAACTTTAACACATCGCAATTACAGAACAACACTCTCAAACCAGGGAGGGGTTTCAGCAGCGACAGGAAAGCAAAGGAGGAACATCAGTTGGAGTTTAGTTTGTCAGATAAAAGTTATCTTGTCCTGAACAAAATGTATTCAACCATTTTGTTGAATACCATTGCTGCCAGACATTTAGCTGAAAGAAGTGGACCATTTAGGTAGAGGTAATCAAATCCAGGCCCAGGTTGGTGCATGAGGAGCTGTCTAAAAGTGCTGTAACTTTTAGATCTATCGTCACAGAATCAAACGGCTGAATTGCAGCATGGTCCTAATGATCTCATTATTTCACTCAGGTGTGAATTCAGCTCCTGCAGACTAGTGACAGCAGCAACTAGCAAACACCTGGTGGAGATGTGAATCTGCTGAGCTCATTATATCAACTACTTGTCAGTCCAATGCTCGTAGGAACAGCTGTGAACTCCATCATGGATTGTTGAGACATGCTGAGGGCGGAGTGGAGAGGGCAGGATGTTCTTACAGACACAGTGACCCATTTACAGACACAGTGACCCATTTCAAGGCATCAGATATAATGCAAAGTCAAATTTCTTTTAAGTCTTATTTGACATAAATATTGTTACTGAAGATAACATAGCTATTTGATTGTGGTATAAAATTTCTTCCCGTAGAAGCTACACCTGGTCTAGCAGTCTGTTTGGCTGTGGTTCGACTGAGAGAACGGTGCCAACAACTAATCATTCAGCTGCTTTTAAAATAAAAAACGTTTTATTTTCATCAAAAATATAAAAAATACATTAGATCACATGTTTTAATTTGATAACTAGGATCAAATGGAATGTATGTTTGATTGCACTGAAATGATTTTTTTGTAAATTTGCTTTAAAACAACATTTGGTGTGAATTAGGGCAAT
>NW_006799943.1:788046-789300 GCF_000485575.1 Poecilia formosa | reverse complement strand
AGGTGTTCTCCCGTGGTATACTAAACCTGGACCAGCTGGCAGCAGGCGAGGGGAGCTGGGTGTTAATACAGCGGGAGCAGAAATCTCCGAAAACGTCGGAGCAATCAGTGGTGGGAAGTAACGAAGTACAAGTACTTCGTTACTGTACTTAAGTACAAGTACTTCGTTACTGTACTTAAGTACAATTTTCGTGTATATGTACTTTACTTAAGTAGATTTAATAATGGATACTTTATACTTTTACTCCACTACATTTTACAGTAAGTATCTGTACTTTCTACTTCACTACATTTCTACAAAACTGTCGCGTTACTCGTTACATCCAAGTCGCATTGCTCTTTTTTTTCCCCATTAAAATGTGACATTCAGGGTCTTAAGGTGGCGCCGTAAAATCCAAGCAATAACGTGACTTAGTGTCTGTTGTCACCCATCGCCTCCGCCTTTACTCGCACGCGGAGCTCCAGACATGCGCAGTGGTTTCCTCTTAGCGGATGAAGACGTCTGTCTAATCGTCAGTAATATAATAGTGCTGCATAAATTACAAGATATGGCAACATGTAAAATAAGCAACGCTTTGCTTTCACAGACGGTGGGGACTTCGTCCAACTTTTAGCGTCACTGGGAAGGAAAGCTTAAAGAAAGGTAAGATCTGTGGACGTGATGCTAGCAAAGCTAGCTGTACAGAGACACATGTTGCATCTGCGATGAAAAAAAAGTTGTCACTCATGCGTGTTGACTGAGGTGTCGCGAATATGGGACAACGCTGTGACCAAAGTGGAATATAGTAATATGACATTCAGAAACGATCCGATTCTTCTGGACGGATCTTTACTGATTAAATTTATTTCATCTCTAAGTATTTAATATCTAGGTGTTTTATGGGAATAAAAACACCTAGATCTGAAAGATCTGTGGATCTTTCAGATCTGTGGATCTGAAAGATCTGTGGATCTTTCAGATCAATTTGAGAAGCAATTTTGATAGGTAAAACTTAATGTTTTTGTGTCACCTAGCGCAGGGTGCTGGTCTTGACTTGGTCTTGGGTAGGTGGTCTTGACTACAACTCTGCTACTGGCTCTTCTTTATGATGCATAGAATCACATATCTAAGTCTAAACTATGTTACAGAGAGTAAACATAATAAAAACATGCTTTATCTGTGGCATTGTTCATTAAAATGTCACATTTCTAATGTATAAAAATTAAATACTATCGGTTCACTTAATGATATTGTATTAGGGATTAGGTAATGCAT
>NW_006799943.1:757459-787770 GCF_000485575.1 Poecilia formosa | reverse complement strand
AGCTTATTCTTTCATGGGCTTGAGAAACAACCCGGTCTACAGAAGAGGGGTCCTGCGAAGGCAGAGAGCATTGCAGAGAAGATGCAGCCTTCAGCTAAGCAACATAACGCCGAGATGGAGGCGTTATGTTGCTTAGCTGAAGGCTGCATCTTCTCTGCAATGCTCTCTGCCTTCGCAGGACCCCTCTTCTGTAGACCGGGTTGTTTCTCAAGCCCATGAAAGAATAAGCTTGAAAGGATGCAGACCCTGAACTCGGACACAAAGCTCTACTGGTCTGAAACACTTATTTTTATATATGTTTTTGCATCTCTTTTTTGTTTGCGCCTTTTCTTTGTTGTATTTGTTTTTCTCGTGTTTGCTGCGCATTTGCACTTGTCGACCACCGTAGTATTTTAATGATTCTGTATTTTAGTTCTGCTAGAGTCCACATGAGTATGTGTATTTGTTACAAGTTGCATTGTGATCACTGTTATGTGTAGAGTGTGATGGGGTTCCCCTGTCTGACTCTGCTGACTTCCACTCACATGTGATGAACCTGTCATGTGGTGGTGGTGGGGGGGTCGGGGATCAGGGGAGCGGGACGACCAGGACCGATGCTGATCTGACAGAACACCGGAAGAGCGGAGAGTTCAGTGTGTGTTAGCAGTGAAGCTATTCAGTTGAGTGTAACGGTTTGTTAGAGGGGCGAGCTGCAGCCTAAGGAATAGCAGCTCACTCTTATTTCTAATAAACCCTGTTGGCGGTACAACATCTACGGTGTGTTGGCGTCATTACAGTATTTACTTACAGTACACCATTTTAAAAGGGAATTACAGGATTGAAAAAGTAAATGTCCAGTAAATTACTGGTATCTACAGACGCCAGTTTTTTTGTTTTTTTTTACCGTTTTTTCTGAAAGAACAGTTAAAAACAAACAAACAAAAACCTGGTGTCTGTAGCTACCAGTATTTTTTTTATTGTTCTTTCAGAAAAACGGTAGATTACCGTTCTTTCAAAAAACGGTAAACTACTGGCAGCTATAGACGCCAGAAGTTTACCGTTCTTTCACAGTATCCATAGCGTACTTGCATTAACGGTAATCTACTGTCAGGATTAATTACGGTACGGCTACTGTGCATTTACAGTAAACTTCTGGCGTCTATAGCTGCCAGTATTTGACTGTAAATTTACAGGATTATTTCTTAGTGTGGAAAAAAACATAAAACTCCCTTTTTGACCAGATTTGTGCTCTGTGTGTGTGTGTGTGTGTGTGTGTGTGTGTGTGTGTGTGCATTGAGTCCATTTCTTTTGTGTGGCATGGGAAAGAGTGTGATGGTCATGAGTAAAACTTAGAACTTACTCCCTAATCATCTCTTCTTTCCATTGGTCCCCTTTAATCAGAGTGATGAGAGCAGAGAGGGGGAGCAAGAGATTACTATATAAAGTGATGGCATGCTGCAAGTCCCCAAGGGAAGAAAGAAATAATGAGTCACCAGGCTGGAGTTAAACACAGCCTTCTTCTTTCTCTGCTCTATTATAGTTCTTTTCTAACATCCTCTGGATTCTGCTTGTTGGTGAAATATAAGAGTTTGTTAAAGTGCCTGTTTTTTTTTTTTTTTTGTGGCTTTTGTTGCATGTAGCTGTTATCCATGGTGCATCTCTGATCATAAATCTATTTTGTCTTAAATGTAAGATCTTCATCAACTTTTATCAAGGAGCAGAAAACACAGGATCAAAGTGTGCCAAGTCTGCAGAAATGTGTGAGGTAACTCCACGGTTTTCATACCGTATGTGTGCAGAAACGGCACACAGCTCTCACTGCAAGACACAGCCTGCCATTGTTAACAATCACATGGTGCTGTTTTAATGGCACACTTTATTTTCTTGGTATTCTGACCATGTCCTCTCAAGCGAAAACACATCAGCAGATCAAATGCAATCACAAAGAGCCACACAGAAATATTTTCTCTTGTGACTAATGTTTGCAAAATTAATAACATGGGCATGATGAGTGTAACTTTCCATCGAGACCAAGGGAAATGAAACATGACACAAGATGAACATGAACATTTTCTGCTGGATTGAACAAGAAGGAAATCAACAGAAGTTTGGCAGCGGGCCAGCAGGGCAATCTCTCCTCTTTGTGCCTCCTGGCTCTGTTTACAGTTCTCCATGCCTGACTAAGAGATTTGGGCATTAACTTAAGGGATGGCACTGGACATTTCCATGGCAACCCTTTGTGTTTTCTCTTTTTAGCAACAATGGAAACTGATGTTGAGAGATTTATGAAGACGGAAAAAAGTGGGGTTTCCCACTCCTGTTGGCTGCAGTCCTGCTGCACATTACAGTGTTTCCTTTGCTTAAACATAACAGCTATTCTATATTCCTTAAAATTACATAATTCCCTAAAGATCTGTTATGACTCAAAGGATGACCACTGGGTCAAATAGTTATTGTGGGATTAGGTGTTTTGTCTAGAGTTTAACTTCTATGGATTTCACTGTGTTATATAGAAAAGTATCAAAATGTCCCGTTCTGCTCCACGATTAGTTGCCTTGGTTTAAATTCGATTCTGAAAAGAATGCAATCATCTTCTTTCATGATGTAATAATGTTCTTTGCTTGTTTCGTAATTAATGTATTATGTTTTTATCAAGTAAAGCATTTTGAACTGCCTTATTGCTAAAATGTGCTACAAAAAGTAACTTGAGTTTATTTCTCCCTAATGTATAGTTTATTTATTATTATTATTATTTTGTTGTTATTGCAATTTTGGCGCTCATTGAACGTACTGTGGTCTCTGTGACATAAAATGGTGCAATCAAAGGACAAAATGTCAACATGTGGAATATCCTGTCACTTTAAGGTGTCATTTGTTCCAGGAGTTCAAATCTCTGTGTCGCTGAGCTTTGAAAAACTTCTCTTTGCTTCCTCTTTATTTTTGTGTCTCTTAAAAAATAAAGAGACACATCTAGTTCTTCTGAAACTAGATGTTTCAGAAGAACATCTAGTTGAAATAACTCCACAAATATGTTTCAGATGAATGTCTGCCATATTAGACTTTAAATAGTAATATATTTCCTGTGATTTAGAGTATGTTAGCTGTTAAAGGAACATCAGCGGCTCATTGACTGTTCAGCAGTCAGTCCAGTCTGTGAATCCAGTAAAATAACAGTCATTCAGGGGAAATATTTTAAAATTTTACAGCTATGATGTTGACATAAATTCAAGTCGTCTCATAAGGGAGTTAACCCACCACCACGATGTTCCTCGTTAAAATCTTTTAAGGGCATCATCTGAAGCTCTAGTCATGTAAATGATGTTTATCTGGGTGGTTCTTCCAGTTACTCACCTGGAGGATGGCAGAGATGCTGCAGCATTCTGAGCTGCAAAGGGAGAACAAAGGCTTATATGACTAGCAATGGACCCAAACAAAGCTGAATGGTGTCTCTGCACACAGGTGCTCAAACACTGAGACAAAGCTGCAGCGCATTCTCTGTGAAAACTTCAAAGTTTGTCCCTTAATAACCAAGTGTTCATCTTTCATCCCCCCAAAACAGAGCGCCTTTAAATGATGTGAAGATGAAAATTGTTTTTCACTTGAAAACAACAGCAAAGTTCTTAAAAACATGAGCTGCTATAACTGTTGCTAGGAGACATAATAATACTGTCCCCCCCAAAGGAACCGACAGGAAGCAAGTTGACTAATTATTGCGCTCTGCAGTGTTTATATTGTAACTATTGTTTTTATTAGTGCACACACACAGAGGTCCTTTATGATCCGGGCTGTGTTTACATCCATCCCATTCACTCATTTACAGAAACGTCCGTACAATGCTGTTATGTCTGCACTCCACTGATGTCCACAGCCTGCACAGATTAGCCCTCTGAGGCCACCGTGGAAGTTCACTGTCTGCCAAACACTGTGACACATGCCAGTTGTAATCAGTTCATTGATATTGTATATTGATGATGAATACCCATCTGTTTACTACAGCAAGATGTTTATATTACCACCGGCTCCCTGCAAAGTGCAACACTCAACAAAAGGTAATCAGCTGAGGGGAATCACAGCAGAGTTATATGTCATAAAAAAAACACTCCTCCATAAACTTGAATCCAAGCTCACAGAATGGGGAAATAAATTCATTTTACTTTCAGGTTTTTTTTTTTTTCTAAGAATGTTTGTTTTGGAAAATAACAGAAGTGTTTCTGTTGAAGAAGCAATTCAACCCTAACTGAACTCACATGGTGGAGAGGGTCATGGAACCAAGACAATAATTGAATCTGGCAAAGGATGAGAGTAGGCACAGCAAGGTTGTTGTTTTTTTCCTGTCTCTCTTTCACTTATGGAAAAGCTGGTTGCTTCCTATATGTTTTGCTCAGTGAAGTGTCAGAGATTCATCCCATCCGTCTTGTACAACATCAACTGCTTGATAATCTGCACAGAAAGAATGTAGCTACCACACAGCTAGCATGTTCAGCAGGATGAAGAGAGGTTGCTATGGAGCTGGTCAAAAACAGAAACACAGCAGTGCCTTTTTCTGGATCAGCAATATAATCTTCATTGCTAACAATGGAACAATCTTACAATCCTCATTTTACAGTATACGCACCAGGTGGTAGGAGTTAAGAGGTGTGGACATTTTTATGTCAAGGATCCATTATTAACGTACTAAGAGAGTCAACTCATTATACTTTTATTGGTTCCTAAAGGAGTTTTAAATTGGAAACTAGAAAGTGACTAGAACATGATTAATGATTTTCTGCTGCTGCTACATGCTGGTCCAGGAGGAGTGAATGCTGCAAGTCAATGACTCAATGCATTGACTTGCAGCATTCACTAGGTTTCCTTAGATAGAGCCACTAAGTTACTTTGAATAATTAATTGAGCATACTGTACTGTTTGATAACTAGTTTCAATCGGAATGTATATATGATTGAATTGAAAGCATTTTTTGTAAAGTGCCTCAAGACAACATTTGTTGTGAATTGGTGTTATATAAATAAAATTGAATTGGATTGGAATGGTCTTTAAATAGTTACCAATTGTTAAGTCTGTGAAGCCTGTGTGACGTACAGTCTCGGGCTGCTTAGATTGTGGATGTCTGCTTGAAGTGATGCATCCACACAGGACTAACACTTTTAACATTTTAACATTTAAAGACACACAGCGAAAGATTACCAGATGATTTTCCTGTCATTCTGTCCTCAAAAGTTCTTTCACTGTGTATTTTTTTTCAGATCTGAAACCAGTTATACCTCACAGAGTGTCAAGCAGAAAATGGGATCTTTTCAACCTAAAAAACCTTATATCTGCAAGGATCCAACAAGATCATGTACAAGCCAGTGATCTTCTTAATGAACAGATCCGTGGACTGGATCTCCCAAACCAAACAGGAACACAATCTAAAGGTCCTTTCCTTCTCACAATCAAACAAGAATGCAACAATCGCTATTATTAGATTCTCTCTCTCTCTCTCTCTCTTTCTCTCTCTCTCTCTCACTCTCTGGCTCTTCTATTACCTCGTTTTCAGGTTCTCCATGTTTCTCGACTATTTCTTCTTTATTTCCACGAGCCATTTTCAATTATTATTATTCAAAGATGCTTCATGTCAACATGGTCTCTGCCTACTGTAAACATGGTAACTCACTCAGCTGAAACAATGGCCTTTACAATCCTGCACATTAAAATGGGGGAGGAACATTTCTGTCTCAAATGTCCATATATGGGGCTGAACAGACCTACTTGCTCTGGTTAAGCCTTCATGAATTTAAATGCAATGCAGCCTGTTTGTTCAGGGGGTGAAATGGTAAAATGTGCTTTACATAAAATTTCAAACCCTGATCTTTTGGTTTATAAAGAGAGTGTTTCTTTCTTTGTTCTCTCACACTTACCACATTCATGTCAGCTGACAATGCAGCGAACTCAGTCTGCAGCTTGTCTGTGTCAGTGATAAAGCATTAAGTACCGTGTTCACACCTGGTTTCACTGCTTATCTGTGTTGATCTGATCACAAGTGGGCAGCTCTAAATACATGTTCTCACAACTTGCAGTAATGAATCTCCACTCACACCCATTACTGACCTGACTACAGCTCCCCACACAACCTGCGTTTGTCATGCAGACAAATACTTGCTGTTTTTGTCTGGACATTGGCATCAGTTTTGGATAAGCATCAGTTTTGTACCATATTTCTTGGGGAAAAAATGAGAATGTGTAAATTCCACACCTCTAACAAGAGGAGGAGACCAGTAGAGGCATATGTATCAACCAGCATTTCTAGGATTCATGTATCCCCTGGTTTTATTAACAACAACATAGATATAAAGACAATTAGTTAGCTATTGGCTAATTAGGGGTTGTCTTCGAGTTACCTATCCAAGTCAACTCTAAAATCTTTGAGAGGCCAGTCCAACTCAAGTCTAAATCTTTTGAAAGGTGAATCTAACTCTAGCCTCAGGTCTTCCTCAGATACAAACCATCTGCTGTTCCTGCAGCCTGTGATGCTGTAGGTTAGGAATCCAAACCTGTACAGTTTGACCTTAAGATTTATTTATGCTTGTTGATATATCTTAAAAGTTTTAATGTTTTGATATTTAATTCAACATGTAGACAATTGTTGTCAGTCCATTTTTAATAAAGTGCTAAAGTATTCAAAATAGCAATGTGCATGTCTCTTGAAAGAAACTGAATAAAAAGAGAATAACCCGCTGCATTTTCATTTCTGCCCCTGTAGTGATGTAGTTAATCCGTGTGGTCACATTGTCCCAACCTTTACTCTACTATAGTTCACTATTATTTGTTATTCTAAGTCAGGTGATTTTTAAGATTGTTAGGAAGCCATGTTCTGAGTCAAAGTCTGAAATAGTTTTTATCAGGGCTAAACAGTAAAGGTGCCCCATGCTAGAAATGACAACATAATACAGTGCATCACTTACACACAGGCTTACCTGACCTTCTGATTGTATAAGATAAAGATCATTAATAAGACTCAAGTCTTGGACCTCAAGACCAGTTCGAGTTTCAAACTTTCTGTGCATCAGTCCAAACTGAGTCTTTGCTTATGCAAAAAATATTAATTTTGACTTTGAAACTCAACCAAAGCCCCACTTCACTGTGACTCTCCTGTCCTCCCAATCCACTACTGATAAGGACACTAGTCTCATCTTGCATTTTCTATAAAATTTCTTCTGATTTCTTCAAAAGAAAAATAATCAAACCGCAGTATGACAGCTTGGCAAGTCAGGAGAACCTAATAAAGTTTAAATTGGCTAGAATTAAGAAGAGTATAACAGAGAAAACTTAACATCACAGTCAAGTCTTTACCTTTAAGACTTGCTGATTTAAAGGTAAAATTCACTTCAAAGTCCGAATGTTTTAAATGGAGAGGACTTGATTGTGTGACTTGTTAGAAAGTGGTTACAACAGAGAGCTGGAAATTCCTCTGCTATGAGTCAGCTGTCTAAATATGGTTCCTGGTCTTCATCATTACACACCCATCCACTCCCAGTGCAGAGTTGGACACCTCTTCTTTTTCATTTAACCTTTCACTTTTATCCTCCTTCCAAACAGAGATAAATAACACCACACTGTGCTACAGTAGCAGAGAGTTGATTTGGTTTACGGGATCCTCTTGTAAATTCTTTACAAACCAACTGAAAAGGTGAAACATCCTCAAAAATACCCAGGAGGCATTTTGGATTAAGTGGTATCAGTTAGTCAGTGAAAGTCAGCGTTAATAGTTGCCTGTCCCAAATATTTCTGCTCTGTCTCTGTGTGTCAGTTTGGGGAATTTAAAGTGTGACAGTCACAGGAGTGACACAAATTTGCCTGTTTAAGTAAAATCAAGTCATATTCAGAGGTCCGTCTTTATTTAATGAAGTGTCACATGACACTCTGAGCAAGTGCCTTTGCTGCCCATATCAAAAACTGGCTCTGTATTTGGGAGAAAAGCCACAAGAAAGGGAGGGGCTCTTTGCTAGTTCAGTTAGAGGAAACTTCAGATCATTCTCTGGCTTCTTCTTAAAAAGAACTGTGAACACGGTTAGCATTGGTATATAACACTGTTTATATAATAAAATGTTAATTTTTAAAATGTTTGTGTATCAAGGCAGAAATCACAACTATGAGCTTTCCAGAGGGATGAGGAGAAAAAGCTATAGAGACAGGAGTGATGTACACAGGATATAACATCTGGCTATTTAGTGTCTTCATTAAAATAAGTAAGGAACAGGTTAATCAACAGTGTTCATATCAACTTAGTGAATCCACAGTTTTATCTGATGAGTATTAGGGAGCAGTCATGAGTCTAAATCATTCTTTATAAAGATGAACGTTCCTCTGGTGATGAATGTGTTTCCATACCAGTTGGATTTTGAAACAATGTGTTTTCTAAAGAAATAAAAAAAATGCACATAAAATTGAAAGCAGAGCAGCGAGCACATGCATGCACGTGTGCGAGCACATTTAATGTTGATGAATTCTTTGTTTTCTGGCAACCATAAATAAACTCAGTGTTTTGAGTTAGTCAGGGAGCCCACAACAAGCATCTGGGGCGGAGTTTGCCTCGCCACAGAGCCTAACTCTAGCAAAATCCCCAAATGTTTATAGTTTTTTGACTATTGGATGTTTTAAATAGGCTGCATTGGAAACTAGAAACCCACAGCTTTATTAGATTCCAGTCTTGAGGAGATTTATTACGTTCACAGATTGAAAAACAGTCAAGTTATTGAGTTGTGCTCAGCCTTAAGGCTCTTCCCTGCTCATCTGCAGTTTATTAAACATTCTGTCTTATGCTGCCGTGTCAGTTTACAGAAACTTTGGGCACAGTGAAATGCTGAACTCTGTCTCACAGTCAGTCTGTTACCTAATGTGAAATGTGCTCTAGCTGCTGGAGCGACTTGGAGGGAGGCAGAGAGAGCGAGAGAGTTCCAAACCATGATGTTTGAGTCAAGGTTGGAAACTCTGAATGTTCTTGCACTACAGTTCACACACACATACACACACACGCACACAGAGACACACACACACAAACATATGCATGTGTGCACAGACGCAATGAACTCACAGTCTAAAAAAAGTTTGGGTTTCCCTCAGCTTCCCTAACAAACGGTTCACCCTGTCTTGAAAAAAGAAAAACTGTCATCACATCATTTAAGATGCAGATTGTCGTTTCATTTTAATGTTCTTGGGGCATATGTAGGACAAACGATCTCATTGAGTTTTATATAAATTTTTGAGAAATGCACTTTGTACAAACTTATTAGTTAAGAGTAGGGGTGGGGGTGTTCAGATTGGGAGCACGCCCATCACACGCACACACACCTATATACACAGACATACACACCCAAATCTGCATTTGCATGCTGTCTGACCACACAAAGTGCCAGAATCTGTCAGAAGTCATAACAACCTTTAAGTCTGACTTAAATAAACAAATCACTTATTAAAGAGAAAAAGTGTGAGAGAAAACATGGGCTCATGATGGGTTTCATTTGTAATTCTTCTCTGTGAGTTCTTGCTGAGCTTATTGCAGACTAATAGTTTTGCACACACTTGGATGTCATATTAAAATTAGTTCTGTGCTTCATGATTTTTAAAGGTGCAGAGGAAGGGCTTCAGGTAACAGCAGAGAACCTGGAGCCCCTCCCTGAAAACAAAGTGGGATCATCTTCAGGAACCTTGTCCTGTTTCATAAACCACACCTGAATCAGTTTTTTTTTATTACATAAACTAGACTCCAGAGTATCAGCTCCTCATCATTCTGTTCAGTGCACCAGTGTGCCACACCCATTTCTCATGTCAGGCTCTGACAAACAGCCTGATGTTTCAGAAACCTCAGTAAAGCATGCTAACACTCTCCCACCTGGTACACCATGACTTTAAAGTTGCGCCTCTTCAGCAGCTCTGCCTCGTTGTTCTCCAGCTTCTTTATCTGGCCGCCTTGCTTCTCCAGCGTTGCTCGGACGGTCTTGACGTTGATGCTGACCTTGCGCACCTTCTCCATCATCTTATTGACACTGTTGGATGTGGTGCTGTGGTTCTTGCTCAGCTTGGTCAGCTCTCCTTGGATGCTGGTCACCGTTCGTTCCATCTCCTGCTGTCTGGTCTCCAGCCCGCTCTGGGTCTGCTGGATCTGGTCCACTGCGCCGATGATCTTGTCAAGCAAAGACAGAACCATCACGCCATTTACTTGCGTGTCTGACGCTTGCACCTCATCCTTGTCTTCGTTCGTCTCTTCCTCTGTGCCCATGACATGCAGGTCTTTCTTGGCAGCAGCAAGGGCATTATCTTCTTCATCAGAAGCTGGCAAATTGAGCTCATCGTCGGAGACTTCAGTCAGGGTCTGAGGCTCCAGCATGGCACTTGAGGATTCCAGTGCTTCCATGGTTGCCATTTTGACTAATTTGAGGAGCTGAAACTTGCTTAAGCTTTCTCAAATATCTAAATTCTTGCCCTCACACCAGGTTCTTCTTTTTCGTTTGCTCTTTACTTCTCCTTTTTCTGCAGCATGCAGCCCGTTTTAAAGCTTTTCTGTATTCCACAAGTTCAAATCCGTATGGAGAAGAAGACAAGCAGTGCTGGATGTCACCACATAAGAGTTGTGGCAGAAAACCCCAGCATCAAACTACAGCCTGCAGGGTATTTTCTCTCCAGCCCCTTTTTCCACTGGACTCCCCCGTCTGCTCAAGCTCCTCCTTTATCTCCTCCCAAGACTCAACCTCTCCATGAGTTAACGACACACCCTCCTGGTCTGCCTTTGTGCTGTTGACATGGCTGGAACAGCTAGCAGAGCTGCAGCAGTATGCTGGGATACAAGCCAGGGCACAACTCAGGAGGAATGTTAGGCCACATCTGCTCTCGTTTCCTCTTCTTTCTTCATGCCCTGAAGAGTTTCTTCTACAAAGGCAAGGCAGGGCTTGACTCATCATGGACCACAGCCACCAGTGAGAAGAAAAGACAAAACAAACTCAAATTTAAAACAAGCAGTGGTTTTATAGTAAAAGGCCACGCTTGTGGTGTCAATGTGTTGATCAAATGGAACCTAAGCTCTTAGATTATCTAAATAAAATTGAATGCAGAAACAAAGTCTGTAAAATGAGACTATTTGCTGAATATCAGAAGAGTCAGACACTTTTTTTTTTGCTTTCAGATCCAGAAGCTGGGCTGCACAATGGTGCGGTAGGTAGCACTGTTGCTTTGCAGCAAGAAGGTCCTGGGTTCAATTCCAGGCTCAGGGTCTTTTTGCTTGGTGGGTTCTCTCTGGGTACCTCGGCTTCCTTCCACAGTCCAGAAATATGACTGTTTCTTCCACAGTCCAGAAATATGACTGTTTCTGGACTGTGGAAGGTTAATTAGTCTATCTAAATTCTCCTTAGGTCTGAGTGTACCTGATCACACAGAGGTTATGAAAAGCAGACTTTAGTCCAGAGAAATAAGGCAAAAGGCAACTTAGAAAATGTCTGCTGCAGTATTTCACAAACCTAGTGGGAGTTCTCTGCTTCCACAAAACTGCTCAATGATACTTCACCAGTGTCCTGCTTTAAACCCTGCACAGGTTGGAACTCTTATATGGAAATGTTTGGACAAGACTAGACTTTTATTTAGTAAGCAATGTTAAAAAAATAGAGACTTAAATCAGAAAGTATTTCAATGCTCTGAAAGTATTAGGAGTATTTCTGAACTGTTTCACAATACAGCTTCAGTAAGTCTTTAGTCTGGATGGATGGATGATTACATTGTTTCTCATTGTACACAAAGAGCCATCTCGGTGCAGCAGAAATAACTTGCTGATAATTGGTTGTTATTTGCTGATATGTATTTATGATCAGACTGAGCTATAACACAAAGAAAAGATTAAACTGGTAGGATCAGATTGTAACTATGGTAACACAATAATCAAACAGTAAATGTTAGGTTCTGGGTGGAGGTTGGGGTTGGTTTTCTCCTCTAGATGGAGTCCTGGAGACGGCTGCACGGGGGACGGACCTGTTACGTCATCTTCACGCCGGTTGGCAATTACGCCCTTACCTGCAGCTTAAGAGAAGCGGTCTGCCACACTTCAACGCCAGATTGTTGACTAGTTATGGTNCTTCTCTGCAATGCTCTCTGCCTTCGCAGGACCCCTCTTCTGTAGACCGGGTTGTTTCTCAAGCCCATGAAAGAATAAGCTTGAAAGGATGCAGACCCTGAACTCGGACACAAAGCTCTACTGGTCTGAAACACTTATTTTTATATATGTTTTTGCATCTCTTTTTTGTTTGCGCCTTTTCTTTGTTGTATTTGTTTTTCTCGTGTTTGCTGCGCATTTGCACTTGTCGACCACCGTAGTATTTTAATGATTCTGTATTTTAGTTCTGCTAGAGTCCACATGAGTATGTGTATTTGTTACAAGTTGCATTGTGATCACTGTTATGTGTAGAGTGTGATGGGGTTCCCCTGTCTGACTCTGCTGACTTCCACTCACATGTGATGAACCTGTCATGTGGTGGTGGTGGGGGGGTCGGGGATCAGGGGAGCGGGACGACCAGGACCGATGCTGATCTGACAGAACACCGGAAGAGCGGAGAGTTCAGTGTGTGTTAGCAGTGAAGCTATTCAGTTGAGTGTAACGGTTTGTTAGAGGGGCGAGCTGCAGCCTAAGGAATAGCAGCTCACTCTTATTTCTAATAAACCCTGTTGGCGGTACAACATCTACGGTGTGTTGGCGTCATTACAGTATTTACTTACAGTACACCATTTTAAAAGGGAATTACAGGATTGAAAAAGTAAATGTCCAGTAAATTACTGGTATCTACAGACGCCAGTTTTTTTGTTTTTTTTTACCGTTTTTTCTGAAAGAACAGTTAAAAACAAACAAACAAAAACCTGGTGTCTGTAGCTACCAGTATTTTTTTTATTGTTCTTTCAGAAAAACGGTAGATTACCGTTCTTTCAAAAAACGGTAAACTACTGGCAGCTATAGACGCCAGAAGTTTACCGTTCTTTCACAGTATCCATAGCGTACTTGCATTAACGGTAATCTACTGTCAGGATTAATTACGGTACGGCTACTGTGCATTTACAGTAAACTTCTGGCGTCTATAGCTGCCAGTATTTGACTGTAAATTTACAGGATTATTTCTTAGTGTGGAAAAAAACATAAAACTCCCTTTTTGACCAGATTTGTGCTCTGTGTGTGTGTGTGTGTGTGTGTGCGTGCGTGTGTGTGTGCGCGTGTGAAGGTTATTGAGTCCATTTCTTTTGTGTGGCATGGGAAAGAGTGTGATGGTCATGAGTAAAACTTAGAACTTACTCCCTAATCATCTCTTCTTTCCATTGGTCCCCTTTAATCAGAGTGATGAGAGCAGAGAGGGGGAGCAAGAGATTACTATATAAAGTGATGGCATGCTGCAAGTCCCCAAGGGAAGAAAGAAATAATGAGTCACCAGGCTGGAGTTAAACACAGCCTTCTTCTTTCTCTGCTCTATTATAGTTCTTTTCTAACATCCTCTGGATTCTGCTTGTTGGTGAAATATAAGAGTTTGTTAAAGTGCCTGTTTTTTTTTTTTTTTTGTGGCTTTTGTTGCATGTAGCTGTTATCCATGGTGCATCTCTGATCATAAATCTATTTTGTCTTAAATGTAAGATCTTCATCAACTTTTATCAAGGAGCAGAAAACACAGGATCAAAGTGTGCCAAGTCTGCAGAAATGTGTGAGGTAACTCCACGGTTTTCATACCGTATGTGTGCAGAAACGGCACACAGCTCTCACTGCAAGACACAGCCTGCCATTGTTAACAATCACATGGTGCTGTTTTAATGGCACACTTTATTTTCTTGGTATTCTGACCATGTCCTCTCAAGCGAAAACACATCAGCAGATCAAATGCAATCACAAAGAGCCACACAGAAATATTTTCTCTTGTGACTAATGTTTGCAAAATTAATAACATGGGCATGATGAGTGTAACTTTCCATCGAGACCAAGGGAAATGAAACATGACACAAGATGAACATGAACATTTTCTGCTGGATTGAACAAGAAGGAAATCAACAGAAGTTTGGCAGCGGGCCAGCAGGGCAATCTCTCCTCTTTGTGCCTCCTGGCTCTGTTTACAGTTCTCCATGCCTGACTAAGAGATTTGGGCATTAACTTAAGGGATGGCACTGGACATTTCCATGGCAACCCTTTGTGTTTTCTCTTTTTAGCAACAATGGAAACTGATGTTGAGAGATTTATGAAGACGGAAAAAAGTGGGGTTTCCCACTCCTGTTGGCTTCAGTCCTGCTGCACATTACAGTGTTTCCTTTGCTTAAACATAACAGCTATTCTATATTCCTTAAAATTACATAATTCCCTAAAGATCTGTTATGACTCAAAGGATGACCACTGGGTCAAATAGTTATTGTGGGATTAGGTGTTTTGTCTAGAGTTTAACTTCTATGGATTTCACTGTGTTATATAGAAAAGTATCAAAATGTCCCGTTCTGCTCCACGATTAGTTGCCTTGGTTTAAATTCGATTCTGAAAAGAATGCAATCATCTTCTTTCATGATGTAATAATGTTCTTTGCTTGTTTCGTAATTAATGTATTATGTTTTTATCAAGTAAAGCATTTTGAACTGCCTTATTGCTAAAATGTGCTACAAAAAGTAACTTGAGTTTATTTCTCCCTAATGTATAGTTTATTTATTATTATTATTATTTTGTTGTTATTGCAATTTTGGCGCTCATTGAACGTACTGTGGTCTCTGTGACATAAAATGGTGCAATCAAAGGACAAAATGTCAACATGTGGAATATCCTGTCACTTTAAGGTGTCATTTGTTCCAGGAGTTCAAATCTCTGTGTCGCTGAGCTTTGAAAAACTTCTCTTTGCTTCCTCTTTATTTTTGTGTCTCTTAAAAAATAAAGAGACACATCTAGTTCTTCTGAAACTAGATGTTTCAGAAGAACATCTAGTTGAAATAACTCCACAAATATGTTTCAGATGAATGTCTGCCATATTAGACTTTAAATAGTAATATATTTCCTGTGATTTAGAGTATGTTAGCTGTTAAAGGAACATCAGCGGCTCATTGACTGTTCAGCAGTCAGTCCAGTCTGTGAATCCAGTAAAATAACAGTCATTCAGGGGAAATATTTTAAAATTTTACAGCTATGATGTTGACATAAATTCAAGTCGTCTCATAAGGGAGTTAACCCACCACCACGATGTTCCTCGTTAAAATCTTTTAAGGGCATCATCTGAAGCTCTAGTCATGTAAATGATGTTTATCTGGGTGGTTCTTCCAGTTACTCACCTGGAGGATGGCAGAGATGCTGCAGCATTCTGAGCTGCAAAGGGAGAACAAAGGCTTATATGACTAGCAATGGACCCAAACAAAGCTGAATGGTGTCTCTGCACACAGGTGCTCAAACACTGAGACAAAGCTGCAGCGCATTCTCTGTGAAAACTTCAAAGTTTGTCCCTTAATAACCAAGTGTTCATCTTTCATCCCCCCAAAACAGAGCGCCTTTAAATGATGTGAAGATGAAAATTGTTTTTCACTTGAAAACAACAGCAAAGTTCTTAAAAACATGAGCTGCTATAACTGTTGCTAGGAGACATAATAATACTGTCCCCCCCAAAGGAACCGACAGGAAGCAAGTTGACTAATTATTGCGCTCTGCAGTGTTTATATTGTAACTATTGTTTTTATTAGTGCACACACACAGAGGTCCTTTATGATCCGGGCTGTGTTTACATCCATCCCATTCACTCATTTACAGAAACGTCCGTACAATGCTGTTATGTCTGCACTCCACTGATGTCCACAGCCTGCACAGATTAGCCCTCTGAGGCCACCGTGGAAGTTCACTGTCTGCCAAACACTGTGACACATGCCAGTTGTAATCAGTTCATTGATATTGTATATTGATGATGAATACCCATCTGTTTACTACAGCAAGATGTTTATATTACCACCGGCTCCCTGCAAAGTGCAACACTCAACAAAAGGTAATCAGCTGAGGGGAATCACAGCAGAGTTATATGTCATAAAAAAAACACTCCTCCATAAACTTGAATCCAAGCTCACAGAATGGGGAAATAAATTCATTTTACTTTCAGGTTTTTTTTTTTTTCTAAGAATGTTTGTTTTGGAAAATAACAGAAGTGTTTCTGTTGAAGAAGCAATTCAACCCTAACTGAACTCACATGGTGGAGAGGGTCATGGAACCAAGACAATAATTGAATCTGGCAAAGGATGAGAGTAGGCACAGCAAGGTTGTTGTTTTTTTCCTGTCTCTCTTTCACTTATGGAAAAGCTGGTTGCTTCCTATATGTTTTGCTCAGTGAAGTGTCAGAGATTCATCCCATCCGTCTTGTACAACATCAACTGCTTGATAATCTGCACAGAAAGAATGTAGCTACCACACAGCTAGCATGTTCAGCAGGATGAAGAGAGGTTGCTATGGAGCTGGTCAAAAACAGAAACACAGCAGTGCCTTTTTCTGGATCAGCAATATAATCTTCATTGCTAACAATGGAACAATCTTACAATCCTCATTTTACAGTATACGCACCAGGTGGTAGGAGTTAAGAGGTGTGGACATTTTTATGTCAAGGATCCATTATTAACGTACTAAGAGAGTCAACTCATTATACTTTTATTGGTTCCTAAAGGAGTTTTAAATTGGAAACTAGAAAGTGACTAGAACATGATTAATGATTTTCTGCTGCTGCTACATGCTGGTCCAGGAGGAGTGAATGCTGCAAGTCAATGACTCAATGCATTGACTTGCAGCATTCACTAGGTTTCCTTAGATAGAGCCACTAAGTTACTTTGAATAATTAATTGAGCATACTGTACTGTTTGATAACTAGTTTCAATCGGAATGTATATATGATTGAATTGAAAGCATTTTTTGTAAAGTGCCTCAAGACAACATTTGTTGTGAATTGGTGTTATATAAATAAAATTGAATTGGATTGGAATGGTCTTTAAATAGTTACCAATTGTTAAGTCTGTGAAGCCTGTGTGACGTACAGTCTCGGGCTGCTTAGATTGTGGATGTCTGCTTGAAGTGATGCATCCACACAGGACTAACACTTTTAACATTTTAACATTTAAAGACACACAGCGAAAGATTACCAGATGATTTTCCTGTCATTCTGTCCTCAAAAGTTCTTTCACTGTGTATTTTTTTTCAGATCTGAAACCAGTTATACCTCACAGAGTGTCAAGCAGAAAATGGGATCTTTTCAACCTAAAAAACCTTATATCTGCAAGGATCCAACAAGATCATGTACAAGCCAGTGATCTTCTTAATGAACAGATCCGTGGACTGGATCTCCCAAACCAAACAGGAACACAATCTAAAGGTCCTTTCCTTCTCACAATCAAACAAGAATGCAACAATCGCTATTATTAGATTCTCTCTCTCTCTCTCTCTCTTTCTCTCTCTCTCTCTCACTCTCTGGCTCTTCTATTACCTCGTTTTCAGGTTCTCCATGTTTCTCGACTATTTCTTCTTTATTTCCACGAGCCATTTTCAATTATTATTATTCAAAGATGCTTCATGTCAACATGGTCTCTGCCTACTGTAAACATGGTAACTCACTCAGCTGAAACAATGGCCTTTACAATCCTGCACATTAAAATGGGGGAGGAACATTTCTGTCTCAAATGTCCATATATGGGGCTGAACAGACCTACTTGCTCTGGTTAAGCCTTCATGAATTTAAATGCAATGCAGCCTGTTTGTTCAGGGGGTGAAATGGTAAAATGTGCTTTACATAAAATTTCAAACCCTGATCTTTTGGTTTATAAAGAGAGTGTTTCTTTCTTTGTTCTCTCACACTTACCACATTCATGTCAGCTGACAATGCAGCGAACTCAGTCTGCAGCTTGTCTGTGTCAGTGATAAAGCATTAAGTACCGTGTTCACACCTGGTTTCACTGCTTATCTGTGTTGATCTGATCACAAGTGGGCAGCTCTAAATACATGTTCTCACAACTTGCAGTAATGAATCTCCACTCACACCCATTACTGACCTGACTACAGCTCCCCACACAACCTGCGTTTGTCATGCAGACAAATACTTGCTGTTTTTGTCTGGACATTGGCATCAGTTTTGGATAAGCATCAGTTTTGTACCATATTTCTTGGGGAAAAAATGAGAATGTGTAAATTCCACACCTCTAACAAGAGGAGGAGACCAGTAGAGGCATATGTATCAACCAGCATTTCTAGGATTCATGTATCCCCTGGTTTTATTAACAACAACATAGATATAAAGACAATTAGTTAGCTATTGGCTAATTAGGGGTTGTCTTCGAGTTACCTATCCAAGTCAACTCTAAAATCTTTGAGAGGCCAGTCCAACTCAAGTCTAAATCTTTTGAAAGGTGAATCTAACTCTAGCCTCAGGTCTTCCTCAGATACAAACCATCTGCTGTTCCTGCAGCCTGTGATGCTATAGGTTAGGAATCCAAACCTGTACAGTTTGACCTTAAGATTTATTTATGCTTGTTGATATATCTTAAAAGTTTTAATGTTTTGATATTTAATTCAACATGTAGACAATTGTTGTCAGTCCATTTTTAATAAAGTGCTAAAGTATTCAAAATAGCAATGTGCATGTCTCTTGAAAGAAACTGAATAAAAAGAGAATAACCCGCTGCATTTTCATTTCTGCCCCTGTAGTGATGTAGTTAATCCGTGTGGTCACATTGTCCCAACCTTTACTCTACTATAGTTCACTATTATTTGTTATTCTAAGTCAGGTGATTTTTAAGATTGTTAGGAAGCCATGTTCTGAGTCAAAGTCTGAAATAGTTTTTATCAGGGCTAAACAGTAAAGGTGCCCCATGCTAGAAATGACAACATAATACAGTGCATCACTTACACACAGGCTTACCTGACCTTCTGATTGTATAAGATAAAGATCATTAATAAGACTCAAGTCTTGGACCTCAAGACCAGTTCGAGTTTCAAACTTTCTGTGCATCAGTCCAAACTGAGTCTTTGCTTATGCAAAAAATATTAATTTTGACTTTGAAACTCAACCAAAGCCCCACTTCACTGTGACTCTCCTGTCCTCCCAATCCACTACTGATAAGGACACTAGTCTCATCTTGCATTTTCTATAAAATTTCTTCTGATTTCTTCAAAAGAAAAATAATCAAACCGCAGTATGACAGCTTGGCAAGTCAGGAGAACCTAATAAAGTTTAAATTGGCTAGAATTAAGAAGAGTATAACAGAGAAAACTTAACATCACAGTCAAGTCTTTACCTTTAAGACTTGCTGATTTAAAGGTAAAATTCACTTCAAAGTCCGAATGTTTTAAATGGAGAGGACTTGATTGTGTGACTTGTTAGAAAGTGGTTACAACAGAGAGCTGGAAATTCCTCTGCTATGAGTCAGCTGTCTAAATATGGTTCCTGGTCTTCATCATTACACACCCATCCACTCCCAGTGCAGAGTTGGACACCTCTTCTTTTTCATTTAACCTTTCACTTTTATCCTCCTTCCAAACAGAGATAAATAACACCACACTGTGCTACAGTAGCAGAGAGTTGATTTGGTTTACGGGATCCTCTTGTAAATTCTTTACAAACCAACTGAAAAGGTGAAACATCCTCAAAAATACCCAGGAGGCATTTTGGATTAAGTGGTATCAGTTAGTCAGTGAAAGTCAGCGTTAATAGTTGCCTGTCCCAAATATTTCTGCTCTGTCTCTGTGTGTCAGTTTGGGGAATTTAAAGTGTGACAGTCACAGGAGTGACACAAATTTGCCTGTTTAAGTAAAATCAAGTCATATTCAGAGGTCCGTCTTTATTTAATGAAGTGTCACATGACACTCTGAGCAAGTGCCTTTGCTGCCCATATCAAAAACTGGCTCTGTATTTGGGAGAAAAGCCACAAGAAAGGGAGGGGCTCTTTGCTAGTTCAGTTAGAGGAAACTTCAGATCATTCTCTGGCTTCTTCTTAAAAAGAACTGTGAACACGGTTAGCATTGGTATATAACACTGTTTATATAATAAAATGTTAATTTTTAAAATGTTTGTGTATCAAGGCAGAAATCACAACTATGAGCTTTCCAGAGGGATGAGGAGAAAAAGCTATAGAGACAGGAGTGATGTACACAGGATATAACATCTGGCTATTTAGTGTCTTCATTAAAATAAGTAAGGAACAGGTTAATCAACAGTGTTCATATCAACTTAGTGAATCCACAGTTTTATCTGATGAGTATTAGGGAGCAGTCATGAGTCTAAATCATTCTTTATAAAGATGAACGTTCCTCTGGTGATGAATGTGTTTCCATACCAGTTGGATTTTGAAACAATGTGTTTTCTAAAGAAATAAAAAAAATGCACATAAAATTGAAAGCAGAGCAGCGAGCACATGCATGCACGTGTGCGAGCACATTTAATGTTGATGAATTCTTTGTTTTCTGGCAACCATAAATAAACTCAGTGTTTTGAGTTAGTCAGGGAGCCCACAACAAGCATCTGGGGCGGAGTTTGCCTCGCCACAGAGCCTAACTCTAGCAAAATCCCCAAATGTTTATAGTTTTTTGACTATTGGATGTTTTAAATAGGCTGCATTGGAAACTAGAAACCCACAGCTTTATTAGATTCCAGTCTTGAGGAGATTTATTACGTTCACAGATTGAAAAACAGTCAAGTTATTGAGTTGTGCTCAGCCTTAAGGCTCTTCCCTGCTCATCTGCAGTTTATTAAACATTCTGTCTTATGCTGCCGTGTCAGTTTACAGAAACTTTGGGCACAGTGAAATGCTGAACTCTGTCTCACAGTCAGTCTGTTACCTAATGTGAAATGTGCTCTAGCTGCTGGAGCGACTTGGAGGGAGGCAGAGAGAGCGAGAGAGTTCCAAACCATGATGTTTGAGTCAAGGTTGGAAACTCTGAATGTTCTTGCACTACAGTTCACACACACATACACACACACGCACACAGAGACACACACACACAAACATATGCATGTGTGCACAGACGCAATGAACTCACAGTCTAAAAAAAGTTTGGGTTTCCCTCAGCTTCCCTAACAAACGGTTCACCCTGTCTTGAAAAAAGAAAAACTGTCATCACATCATTTAAGATGCAGATTGTCGTTTCATTTTAATGTTCTTGGGGCATATGTAGGACAAACGATCTCATTGAGTTTTATATAAATTTTTGAGAAATGCACTTTGTACAAACTTATTAGTTAAGAGTAGGGGTGGGGGTGTTCAGATTGGGAGCACGCCCATCACACGCACACACACCTATATACACAGACATACACACCCAAATCTGCATTTGCATGCTGTCTGACCACACAAAGTGCCAGAATCTGTCAGAAGTCATAACAACCTTTAAGTCTGACTTAAATAAACAAATCACTTATTAAAGAGAAAAAGTGTGAGAGAAAACATGGGCTCATGATGGGTTTCATTTGTAATTCTTCTCTGTGAGTTCTTGCTGAGCTTATTGCAGACTAATAGTTTTGCACACACTTGGATGTCATATTAAAATTAGTTCTGTGCTTCATGATTTTTAAAGGTGCAGAGGAAGGGCTTCAGGTAACAGCAGAGAACCTGGAGCCCCTCCCTGAAAACAAAGTGGGATCATCTTCAGGAACCTTGTCCTGTTTCATAAACCACACCTGAATCAGTTTTTTTTTATTACATAAACTAGACTCCAGAGTATCAGCTCCTCATCATTCTGTTCAGTGCACCAGTGTGCCACACCCATTTCTCATGTCAGGCTCTGACAAACAGCCTGATGTTTCAGAAACCTCAGTAAAGCATGCTAACACTCTCCCACCTGGTACACCATGACTTTAAAGTTGCGCCTCTTCAGCAGCTCTGCCTCGTTGTTCTCCAGCTTCTTTATCTGGCCGCCTTGCTTCTCCAGCGTTGCTCGGACGGTCTTGACGTTGATGCTGACCTTGCGCACCTTCTCCATCATCTTATTGACACTGTTGGATGTGGTGCTGTGGTTCTTGCTCAGCTTGGTCAGCTCTCCTTGGATGCTGGTCACCGTTCGTTCCATCTCCTGCTGTCTGGTCTCCAGCCCGCTCTGGGTCTGCTGGATCTGGTCCACTGCGCCGATGATCTTGTCAAGCAAAGACAGAACCATCACGCCATTTACTTGCGTGTCTGACGCTTGCACCTCATCCTTGTCTTCGTTCGTCTCTTCCTCTGTGCCCATGACATGCAGGTCTTTCTTGGCAGCAGCAAGGGCATTATCTTCTTCATCAGAAGCTGGCAAATTGAGCTCATCGTCGGAGACTTCAGTCAGGGTCTGAGGCTCCAGCATGGCACTTGAGGATTCCAGTGCTTCCATGGTTGCCATTTTGACTAATTTGAGGAGCTGAAACTTGCTTAAGCTTTCTCAGATATCTAAATTCTTGCCCTCACACCAGGTTCTTCTTTTTCGTTTGCTCTTTACTTCTCCTTTTTCTGCAGCATGCAGCCCGTTTTAAAGCTTTTCTGTATTCCACAAGTTCAAATCCGTATGGAGAAGAAGACAAGCAGTGCTGGATGTCACCACATAAGAGTTGTGGCAGAAAACCCCAGCATCAAACTACAGCCTGCAGGGTATTTTCTCTCCAGCCCCTTTTTCCACTGGACTCCCCCGTCTGCTCAAGCTCCTCCTTTATCTCCTCCCAAGACTCAACCTCTCCATGAGTTAACGACACACCCTCCTGGTCTGCCTTTGTGCTGTTGACATGGCTGGAACAGCTAGCAGAGCTGCAGCAGTATGCTGGGATACAAGCCAGGGCACAACTCAGGAGGAATGTTAGGCCACATCTGCTCTCGTTTCCTCTTCTTTCTTCATGCCCTGCAGAGTTCCTTCTACAAAGGCAAGGCAGGGCTTGACTCATCATGGACCACAGCCACCAGTGAGAAGAAAAGACAAAACAAACTCAAATTTAAAACAAGCAGTGGTTTTATAGTAAAAGGCCACGCTTGTGGTGTCAATGTGTTGATCAAATGGAACCTAAGCTCTTAGATTATCTAAATAAAATTGAATGCAGAAACAAAGTCTGTAAAATGAGACTATTTGCTGAATATCAGAAGAGTCAGACACTTTTTTTTTTGCTTTCAGATCCAGAAGCTGGGCTGCACAATGGTGCAGTAGGTAGCACTGTTGCTTTGCAGCAAGAAGGTCCTGGGTTCAATTCCAGGCTCAGGGTCTTTTTGCTTGGTGGGTTCTCTCTGGGTACCTCGGCTTCCTTCCACAGTCCAGAAATATGACTGTTTCTTCCACAGTCCAGAAATATGACTGTTTCTGGACTGTGGAAGGTTAATTAGTCTATCTAAATTCTCCTTAGGTCTGAGTGTACCTGATCACACAGAGGTTATGAAAAGCAGACTTTAGTCCAGAGAAATAAGGCAAAAGGCAACATGGAACTTAGAAAATGTCTGCTGCAGTATTTCACAAACCTAGTGGGAGTTCTCTGCTTCCACAAAACTGCTCAATGATACTTCACCAGTGTCCTGCTTTAAACCCTGCACAGGTTGGAACTCTTATATGGAAATGTTTGGACAAGACTAGACTTTTATTTAGTAAGCAATGTTAAAAAAATAGAGACTTAAATCAGAAAGTATTTCAATGCTCTGAAAGTATTAGGAGTATTTCTGAACTGTTTCACAATACAGCTTCAGTAAGTCTTTAGTCTGGATGGATGGATGATTACATTGTTTCTCATTGTACACAAAGAGCCATCTCGGTGCAGCAGAAATAACTTGCTGATAATTGGTTGTTATTTGCTGATATGTATTTATGATCAGACTGAGCTATAACACAAAGAATAGATTAAATTGGTAGGATCAGATTGTAACTATGGTAACACAATAATCAAACAGTAAATGTTAGGTTCTGGGTGGAGGTTGGGGTTGGTTTTCTCCTCTAGATGGAGTCCTGGAGACGGCTGCACGGGGGACGGACCTGTTACGTCATCTTCACACCGGTCGGCAATTACGCCCTTACCTGCAGCTTAAGAGAAGCGGTCTGCCACACTTCAACGCCAGATTGTTGACTAGTTATGGTACTCTCTTGGTCCCTCTAGTTCTCGTTTATTGCTGTGTCTCCCTAGTGCTGCTCTCCGAGTATCCGACCCTTTGATCTCTGTTTTTTGCAGACTTAACCCGAGTATCCGGATCTGGACGTCCGCTCCCCTTGGCCCCTCGTGACGCTGGCGGGAGTTACCCGTCAGATGCCCGAGTCCCCTTGCAAGCTGACCGTTGAATCCATCTCCACCCTCTCACGTTGGCAAACCGCCCGCTCAGACGCTCTCAAGCCCTGACCGACCTGTCCATCCTCCAACGCCGCCACACCGACTCGAGTCAAGCGCTGCTCCTTCCTTCCGTTAAGGACCCGACGCTTCCAAGCAAACGCTCCCCCCGCGAAGACCAAGGAAACTGAAACCCAGAATCTCTACTCCCTCCTAGGTGTCACTATTACCACCACACCCTGTGCTGTTGGTGCTGCTGCCCCCTGCTTGAACCAGTTTTTTCCCCCTGCATACAATAAACCTGTTAAACTTTTCTTGTTCTCCTGCCGGTGTTCTTGCATGTGGGTTTATCGTATCACACCCGACATGACGGTAAAGATGATTACAAAGTATACTTTTACAAAGTAAACTCGCCAATTCTGTTGCATTTTTGCCAATTAGTTTTTTTTTTTAGCTATCTATGCTGAAAGTGTCAAATCAAATTTATTAATATTTTCATCCTCTAAACAAAAGTAAAAATTGAGATCTGTGTTAAAATGCAAGTCTGTATGGGAGGCCCCATGTGGCTTGGGGAACCTTTGTTTGCTTGTGCCTTGGGCCAGCTCTGCTTATATCAATAGTTAAGGATAATGATGGTATCATGGTGTGGGTATATTTACTTGGAAAACTATGGGCCCCTTCACACCAGCTGAGCATCATTTAAACCATAGGAGTACTGATACTGACCGTGTCCATTCCTGACCCTTCCTCTGATCCATCAATTCCAGCAGAATAAAGATCAAAACCAGGTTTGTGTCCTGAACTCACCATCATGTCACCACATCTCAGCGAAGAAACCTGAGGATGTGGAGGAACAATTCCCATCATGGATGTTCAGCTAACAAATCTGCAGCAATTGGGTGATGCTATCAAGTCAATATGGACAATATGGACCAAAATGTATGAGGAATGTTTCTGACATCTCGTTGAATAAATGCTGTAAAGATCTCAGGATGTTCTGGGCCCACAGAGAGGGTCCAACCCGGAACTGACGTGGTATACCCAATAAACTGGCAGGTGTTTGAATATTTATTTATTTATTTATTTACAGTTTGTGTGGAACTGCATAAATCAATTCTCCTTTCCGGTTATAATTTTCGAAATAAAATAATTTCTAAATTTGATCTATTGCCAGCATCGTTTCGCTCAGTAGGAAGCGACAAATAATGTTATAATACTCAGATGTGTTCAAATAAATACGAATATGAATACATATACCATAATGGGAGGTAAATATTAGACTTATGACTGGTAATTTATATATATATATAATAAACACTTGGTGGTTTTATTTTGAACCTCCCCGCTCGGTCTGATGGATCAGCCTAACGTCCCGCGGAGCGGAGCAGCATCCAGCATCCAGCATCCCTTACGTCGTGACAGGCAGCAGGAAGAGCCGTTGCTCCTGGAGCCGGAGCTGCTGCTGGTGGTGGGATCTTCAGGCTGGGAAGCTTGATACATGTGAGTATTTCGAGCTGTTTTCTAGCGTCAGACACTCTCGGAGCTTCATAGATAATAAGCCGTGGGAAGTGCGTCACTCACATATTTCCTCTGTGTCGGAACACAGTGACTACATGGAGACTAGAGGGAAAACCCTCTATCTCAGCGACAGCTGAAGTCCTAAATAGCGGCAACTATAATGGTTTTACCGGTTTTACCAGGTATGAGGTTCGGTTAGTGCGCTGATGGAGAATCAGCGCACTAACCTGATTCTCCATCTCTGAATTGTGAGAGAGTGCGCCGAAGTGAGGATAAGGATGGCAGGCTGCAGCATCATGGCGTCCTTGAGCGCTGAAGGGCAGAGCTGCAGCGGGAGGGATGCTGGGACATCAGGCGGCCATGATGCCGGGTTCTGTGGGACAGGTTCTGGTTTTCAGAACCGGTCCGATCATCAGGAGCTCACACTGAAAAAAAAATAATAAAAAATTGAACGGAATTCTAACGTAAAAAACAATTATAATTTGTTTCTTGTAATCGAATTAAGTGTATCTAAGTAAATCATTTAACAAGCTGTAATGTTAAGCAAACATAATAAAAGTATGTTTGACAAACTCAGTTCGATTACACTGTTTTTTTAGTTGTACCTCCATTCTGTTTTTTCACTGCATGGAAAGAAGATGTGGCTGAATGTATCTGAGCTGTGTTTTCTAGTTTGCTGACTCCAGTCTCCTTGTTCTCAGTGTGTCACTATTGTAGCTGAGTTGGTGTGTGACGGTCACCATGGGGGAACTGTTCAGAAGTGAAGAGATGACACTGGCCCAGCTCTTCCTCCAATCTGAGGCTGCCTACTGCTGCGTCAGCGAGCTGGGAGAACTGGGCATGGTCCAGTTCAGAGATGTACGGTCATAAATCCTAAATCCTGTTCCAAATAAATGAATAAGTTTCAGACATTACTAGCATTTCCATTTGACTGAGTTGGTGATAATCATTTGTCATGGAGATGTCATTTGTTTTGTGTTGCACAGCTGAATCCAGATGTCAACGTATTCCAGCGCAAGTTTGTGAATGAAGTGAGAAGATGTGAGGAGATGGACAGGAAGCTAAGTGAGTAAAGATCACACCGAGTTGCTCTCGTTTATTAAGATCTGAAACCTGAAATTCAACTTTGAATTAGAAAGTTACAATAGTATCAGCCAGATATGTCTGAATATACTAGCCACAGTAATCTTAGTTCATATGTAGTTCATAATACATATGAACTATGTATTAGTTCATATGTTCATATGTGTGTGTGTATATATTAGTTCATATATACATATGAACTAATATATACATTAGTTCATATGTATATATATACACACACTTTGTGTGTGTATATATATATATATATATATATATACACACATTACTCTTTAGAAGGTAATAAAAGACATAGATATCTCACACATGAATAATTTTGATAATCTTAATTGACAGTAGGTAAACTTATTCTGATTTACACCAGAAAATGAGAAATAAAGTTGTTGTTTTTTTTAAGGCTGGAATTCTAACACATTAATTTTGATTAAATAATGTTAACACAATTAATATTTTTTTTCTTCTACATACATAAATCCCTAGTTGAAACCTTTGAATTGTGTTGCTGGTAAAAAAAAAAAAAAAAGATCTGATTGGACTCTGGGAAAGACTATTGTTGTGTTCAAGTTGTGCTCCTTCACTGATAGGAGTTAGCCTATCAGTGAAGCTGTTTTAGGCCTGTCACGATAACCAGGACGATAAATTGTTCCAGAAGCAATTGGAATAAACAATAACATTGTTGTTTTGAGACCATGGTAATGGCAAAATAATAATGCAAGAGCACATTCTAAAAGATTTGTAAACTTTAAATTCTAATGAACATTTAACACTGGGACTGGAACACATTTTAAATATAGAAAAATAAATCAAAACAAGTAAATTAAATGAATTTTGAAGTCTTTGCAAACAAAATTGTTCTTTAAAAAAGGGCGAGTTGAGACCAAAGCACCAAACTGAAGACTTTTATTATCTGGTTTTTGGTGGAAAGAGAGAAAAAAAGAGATGAATGATAAATCATGCGAAAGGAAATAATTGAGTTTGTTTTAATTTATCATGTGATTAATTGATTTATTGATTATTGTTACAGGCCTACCTAAAATATAATCTCAATGCTAAGCATGTAGCAGCAGCACAGATGCTAATGTCAGCATCCACAGTTCACATTTCTAAAGAAGTTCCATGAATGATCATCTTTCCTGATCATTCAGGAAAGATGATCATTCATGGAATTCCTGACAGATGAATAGATAGAATACAACTCAACGTGCAACGTGGTTGAAGAAATAAACAAGAAATTATAAACTTCTTTGTTGTTGAGCATTTGTTCAATAATTTAGCAGCAAAAAGGCTTCTTTCAAATGCAAATGTTGCTTTTTTGTCGATATATGGTTTTTGATCTGAGATCAATTAATTATACAACCCGTAATTAACTTCAAATCCCACCACTAGTTTTTTTAGTGTATGCAAACATCTGGTTTCACTGTACATAACAGGATTTCTGGTCAAACAGGGTTTGTTGAGAAGGAGATCAAGAAGGCGAGCATCCCAATGGTGGACACTGGAGAGAATCCAGAAGTTCCTTTTCCCAGAGACATGATCGACCTGGAGGTCGGCACAAATCTTCCTCATTCCAAACAAACGTTTCATCTGTAACACACATGGTTTTCTCTGTACTCGAATATTCAGCATTATGTTTTAGCTTTCACACTACACGTAACAGTAATGCCTCACACTCGGCAGGCCACGTTTGAGAAGCTGGAGAATGAACTGAAAGAGATCAACACCAACCAAGAAGCCCTGAAGAAGAACTTCCTGGAGCTGACAGAACTCAAACACATCCTGCACAGAACCCAGCAGTTCTTTGATGAGGTTTGCCCATGTGAACACACACATTCTCTGTTTGTACTTTGTTTAATTAAGTATCTGTTTTACTTCAATGAAGAGCAGCATTGCAGCCAAACCAATAAAATTAGTGCATGGTTATGATGTAGAAGGAAGTGATGAAGATTTCTTTGCTAGATGGAAGATCCCAACCTGCTAGAGGAGTCGTCAGCGCTGATGGAGGGCAGTGAGGGGGGTCGGGGAGCCCCGCTCAGACTGGGGTAATGACTATCAGCTTCCTGCTGTTTCAGTTGATCATGTTTGACATATTTAAAAAATCAACACCTTTGAAATGTTATTTTAGACACTACCTTTAAAGTTCATATAATTTAGGGTTAGGATTAAACAACAGTTTAATTACATGCTGCCTTTAAGTTTAAAGATTTTTAATGAATAACTTGACAAAAGAAATGACACATTGTAGAACCTGCAACATTTATTTTTTTTATTTTAACGATTAGCTGCTTTATCTTTTGGAGTTCCTCTTTTTTTCCTTGTGATCTGTGTTTCAAAATGATACACAGATCACATGTTTAATCATGACCCACAGCAAATTTGGAAGTGTTCCATCAACTCCTACAGAGTTAAATTCAACACTTTGAAAGTGTCTATATTGGTCCTCTCTGGATGGTGTAGAAGTTACACTTTTGAAAGTGTTATTTGTGATAGAGTTGAATCAACACTCATAGTAGTTGAAATCAAACACACTTCAGTGTTAATCTACCCAACACTAGTGTATATTGTCAAAAGTTAACATTATGAACATGTTAATCTAACACAGAATGGTGTAAAGTATATATTAACATAGAAATTTGAGTTTTGAAATACTACTGGCAGGGTGTACTGTGGTGGCGCACAACCCACATATGAAGGCTCTAGTTTTCAATGCGGCTGTTGTGGGTTCACTTCCCAGTCTTCCCCTTCTCTCATTACTCACTTTTTTTTGTCAATTTACTACCAAATAAAAGCCACTAGAGCAATTAAAACCGTTTTTTTCCCCAGAGACTATTGGCCATCAATAATCCCCAAATTCATTTTAAAAGACATTAGATGCCACATTAGATGCTACAAAAACACCAGCACCAGTTGCAGTATGTAATCTACTTTTATTTCAAAACATCAAACAGCACTGACAGCAATATACAACAAAGGTCATTCATTCATGGTACTTTGCACTGAAGTGTGCTTTGAAATTCATTGGAAGCATCCATGGATGGTCTTGTGATCACTGATGGTGAAGTGTCTTTGGTGCTGCTCTTGTTTTCACCAACATAAAGGAAGACTTCCAGCCTGGAAGGAAAAACAGG
Organism: Poecilia formosa; assembly: GCF_000485575.1. Taxonomy (NCBI): domain Eukaryota; kingdom Metazoa; phylum Chordata; class Actinopteri; order Cyprinodontiformes; family Poeciliidae; genus Poecilia; species Poecilia formosa. The sequence continues at coordinate 757,826 of NW_006799943.1, read as the reverse complement.
AAATATAGCAGAAACATTAGGATAAATAAATATTTTAAAAAGAAGTGTGAACAAAACTAATCGGACTCACCTGTGTGTGTCACCATCACATTCATTCAAATTACTCTGCCCACCTGGTTTACAAGATAAAGCATAAAAAAGTCAGAAATAATTACTAAAGAAATTAGTCAGCTTACAGAAAAAATGTTGGACAGCATTAAAAGTCGTGCCAACCTATCTGAAGAAATGTGTTGGAGTCATCATAACAGGCTTCAGTCACCAACATGACACAATGACAAAGAAAAAACACTTTGGCAGTTTTTAGATGTCCCATAGGTACAAAACAGCAGAGTCAAATGGCTCAATTGCCTCCTCATTGTGTAGCTAT
>NW_006799943.1:751176-756517 GCF_000485575.1 Poecilia formosa | reverse complement strand
AATTTGCTGTGCAGTTATGAGTAACTGTATAAAAATCATTCACACTGAATTTTTGAGGGCTGACAAAAAAATCCTATCAACTGAGTTGTTGAAAAAGTGAATTAGACTCAAACACACACGCATGCCCACACGCACACACGCACACACACACACACACACACACGCACTTTGTGTCTTTCAATCTTCACAAGGACTGCGCTGCGCATTGACTTCCATTAATTTCTCATTCATTTCTATTGCCTAACCTGAATCAAAGACAGCACTTCTCCTAATGTGTTCTTTATGCAGGTTTGTGGCTGGAGTGATCAGCAGAGAAAGGATTCCCACCTTCGAGCGGATGCTGTGGAGGGTGTGCCGTGGTAATGTCTTCCTACGGAAGGCGGAGATTGAAGACCCTCTGGAGGACCCCGCCTCGGTCAGCATCAGACAGGAGTTTCAGACAGAGAGCAGTAGTGGGCATAAATTAACTGTAGCTGAACTGCAAGCACAAAAAAATCTCGAGAAATTCTCCACACTAATTTATCCAAACTTGCCCTGTACTTTAATGTATCTTCCTTTTTTATATATAGGGGGACCAAGTTCACAAGTCGGTGTTCATCATCTTCTTCCAGGGTGACCAACTTAAGAATAGGGTGAAGAAGATCTGTGAAGGGTGGGCCAGCTGTTTTCCTGCTTTTCCTTCATATTGTTAGCTGTCATGACTTTAGATTGGAATATTGTTCAGCTCAAGTGAATATACACTCAGAGTGAGTATCAATCAAAGCACATTCAGGAGGAAGGCACTTATCAATATAATCCCAGTCTACTGGATTAATAAGAGTTAAGGGATGGACGAACATGGGATGGATGAACCTGGAGGTTTTGCTCATCAGGAGACTCCTTTGGTTTGTATGTAGAGGAGAAGCAGTCCCCAGTTGCACTACTCCTCACTGTCTAGAGTAGCGGTTCTCAACGTGGGCGGTACCGCCCCTCAGGGGGCGTTCAGAGTACGGCAGGGGGCGCTGGCGGACATTTTTACAAGAGTGGGGCGCTGGGATGCTTTTGGGGGGCGTTTGGTCGAAGGTAAACTTTACACTTTAAATGCACAACAATGCCAGTTTAGACTTTGAGCAACTTGGTAAAACTGTATTGTGTAACATTAAACCATGCTTGGCTGCAACAATATACATGGCAGCTCTTCTCTTCAGTGTTTGTTAGCTTCTTGGCGCAGCTCCGTTCTCCTGCTCCTGGTAGCTAAAATCACGATACCCTCACTGTGTGTCCCTCTGAAAAATGAACCCATTCAAATAAAGAAATCTCTCCATAGTGATACCTCGATAGCCTTCATGTTATAGCGTTAACACCGGAGCTGTAAGTGGTCCGGTGTGAAACGGGTGTGATGGAACAACACAGCACTTTTAAATTTCAATAATCAGAATGCAGAAATTGTTTCTGTTGTTTTAAAAGGTTTTTGTCAGTCTGCCTTTTCCCCATCGATACGCTTCCCGACCGCCCTGCACCTTAGTGGATAAAAAAAAAAAAAAAAAGACGCACACATCGCGCAAAACTCTAAAACAGGAGAAGCGGGACATAAAACGGAGCGACGAACTAGATGTGAATTATGGCATAAAAACAGAGAATCCGACGTTGACCAGGGAAAAATCAACACATGATGTGAAACATGATGATTAGGCGGCGCAGCAGGTTATGAGTGAAGATTACTGATGGTGAGCGTCAATACATGATCAAATAAATCTAGAAACAGGAAATAAACTAAAGTGGACATAGCAATTAACCAAGAGAGGATAATACTAATCAAAGGAAACTAAATGGGAATAAATGAATAACAAAATGCAAGAATAAACTAAGAAACTAAAGTAAATACAGAGGAATAAACTTGAATGGCAAGACTTTTCGATCAATAATTAATACATAGGATGTATGGCAAGAATAAACACACTATTTCCAGATAAAAAGTAAAATAATATTCTTGAAATGTCATGGGTTTGTTGAGACCACATCTAGTACTGAGAATAAATATATCTTACAGATCATAACAGTAAATAACTTATCACTTATTCATGTTTTTAATTAGATTTGATTAAGAACCAGATTTGTTCTTTGTAATTTCTGTCCAGTAAAACTATTGATCTATAAATCAATAGACAGGTCTATATAAAGATATAATCAATGTTTCTGTCTCATATTTCTATGGCATTAGAGGACCTGGAACTTTTGTTTTTCCACTAAAAGCTCTGGTTTGCACACTAAATGCCATGTGGGTGAAATTTTATGGATGATACTCTGATGTCTCATTCTCCTGAAGGCAGCACAGAGCTGCACCAACAGGAACTGACAGAAACAATGAAGAGAAGAAGAGTTATGATTAATGTAGTTACAGTTCTATCCATGTTTTAATGCTGCAGAGCTCAGTCGTTTGGCAAATAGTTCAAAGTTTAAACTGGCATGTTGAACATCTTTTATCTGGTCATTTTGTGCAAGATTTAACAACTAGAAAATGGCACAAAATAAGAATATTTTTTCCACTCTGATTGGCTGCTGTTAGGCCTACCAATTTTAAGTTGAATGTTCATTGCATTTTTCATAGACGCCTGTGAAAATAATTTCTTTTCCCATGGCTTTTTTGTTCTCTGGGAAATTATTTTTGATGATAAATACAGAAACAAGCATAAAAATCAAAACATTTACAATAGTGATAGTAATATTAATGATAAAATAATAGTCTGTAGCCTGATAAAATTTGTAGCCTGCAAATTCTTTGGTGAGGGGCGGTGAGGGACCTGGATAAGGGCTGGGGGGAGCTGGCCCAAAAAAGGTTGAGAAACACTGGTCTAGAGTCTCTCTTTCACACTGTGCACTAACATCCATCCTGAGAGATTGGATGTGAAATAAACATCATTCTACACACAGTGGGGAAGGGTTTCTCCAGACCACTTTTCAGAGGATTCAGGGATCCTTGGGTCCCAGAATGCATTGCAGCATGCATTTCATTTCATATCACCTCTACCATTTAACATTTTTTCTTTTTATCACTGGACAGTATTCAGAGAAGTGTGTTTAGTTTTGGGTTTTCATTTCATACTGGATTAGAGTCTTTGCAGTCTTAGAACCTGGATTCAGTTCTGTCCACCCGGTGACCTGGTGAATTCCTCCAGGTTCCGAGCGTCTCTCTACCCGTGTCCTGAGACCCCTCAGGAGAGGAAAGAGATGCTGGCTGGAGTCAACAGCCGCATCGAGGACCTCCAAATGGTGAGTTGTTTTCTGTCTTTATAAGTAGAGTTTGTTTAGTCAAATAAATTACAGAAGCAGATGTTCAACTTGAGAGAATATTTAGCAAAAAACTGAGGTCTTCTGTTTAGCTGAGCTGCTCTTTCCTAAATGACATGTCTCTATTTAATCATGTTTTTACTAGGTGCACCATGCACAATGACTCCAGCTAATTCACTTTTAGCTCAGTTTTATTACTTTATGTTTGCCAGACAATAGATAAACCTCACCATGAGCAAAGCAGACAGACTGAAGGGTTCTCCAGGAGTTTATCTGCACCTCAACTCCTCTCCAGCCTTTGTTCATACAAGATAATTATCAGAAAGACTTTTGGGTCTCCTTGTTTTACTAGAACTCACTAAACAAAGGAGTAATTCATCAGGAACACTGTGCTGAGAACACCTTTGTTCTGACCTGTTCTCGGTTCTCTTTGATTAAAGGTGGTTTTCAGTGAGTTTATGAAAGTCTCATTGTGTAAAGATGTTTTCTTCTCCACAAGTGAATGGCAGGAAAAAAGCTTGGATTTGGCTGTAGAGGTTAGTCACCTGTGTGTGTGTTACACTCTGCTGTAGAACAGAGCAGGCTTGGATTCAAAGAAAGAAAAAATAAGACATATCTTATGCATTCCAATAACATTATTAAATGGACTGAACTTGTACAGAGCTTTCCCAGTCAGAGTGTTTTACACTCACAGGCCACATTCAGCCACGATGACTCATGGGCACACACGCACACACCGTCCTGATCACTAGGCAACTTGGGGTTAAGAGTCTTGCCCAGGGGCACAGTGGCATGAGACAGGAAGAAGCACATAAAAGCGCCTACACAAGCATGATTGCCTGCACTAAGGCCCTCCTCCTTTCTGACCAGGAGCAATGCACTTCTGTAGGTACAGAGCAGTGGGACAAGGTGGGTGAGCTTGATGTTTTGTTACAGATTATCTGTCTCATGCTACACTGTGACAACACAGTAACAGTTTTAACAAATATGTAAAAAACATGTTTTTGTAAAAATGACAAGGTGTAGCTTTACTGACTGTGATGCAGAACCAAGAGAAGNTAATTTAACTTTACAACATAGACATGCCCGCAACAGTGGAGCTAACAAGTTTCATCACCACAGAGAGCGACTCTGTCATTTTGAAGTCCATCTGACATGAAGTACAACAAACCAAGAGAAGAACAGAAACATCAGGCTACTGGTCACTAATGATGAAACAACACAAATTCAAAACATGTTAACGTAGTCCGTAGAAATGCTCTAGCTTATGGGGTTCCATTTGTTGCCAAGTGACTGATGATGACGTTGGTAACAAGCTTTACCCAGAATGTACCTGGAGACAATAAGGACGATTCATTTGTAGTTTTGTGTGTCATAAACTTAAATATAAGAGTGAAAATAAAGTCAGTCATGTGGCACAACATTTTATTCAATATTTTACACTCACTATGTCACTAAAATCAGTCAGTCTGGTAAGGTTTTTAGCAACCATGAGTCAACAATGGGGCACCCTACTATATAAACTACTGGGGTATGTACACAGTTTTCAGCAGGAGAGGGCTCTCCTTTACAGTTCTTGTTAGATGTTATTTTTAAAAAAATTGCATCCCTAAAATCATATTCTCCCTCCCATGTGAGCCCCCTGTAGGTTAAGGCTGGGGGCCTGCTGCAATCCCTACCATATCTGTTGCTCCTTCCCTGATGTGATGTCACAATTGTGGGAGGAACTGTCTGATGTTGATTTCTAAATCAATACCAGACTGAATGTTGATTTAGACTGTTGGAGTTAATTTAGAAATCAAAACTGGACTGTATTGCTTTTTGTTTAACTCTTTGGAACTCTTTAGTGAGTGTTAGGGAAACTAACACTAACATTCATGTTGTTGAATTAACACTGTATTTTTAACATACAACACTTGCACTGGAAATCTGACACTTCCAAATTTGCTGTGCAGTTATGAGTAACTGTATAAAAATCATTCACACTGAATTTTTGAGGGCTGACAAAAAAATCCTATCAACTGAGTTGTTGAAAAAGTGAATTAGACTCAAACACACACGCATGCCCACACGC
>NW_006799943.1:719203-747980 GCF_000485575.1 Poecilia formosa | reverse complement strand
GCTGGCCCAAAAAAGGTTGAGAAACACTGGTCTAGAGTCTCTCTTTCACACTGTGCACTAACATCCATCCTGAGAGATTGGATTGTCTCTAGTCTGTGTCAAATAAACAGCATTCTACACACAGTGGGGAAGGGTTTCTCCAGACCACTTTTCAGAGGATTCAGGGATCCTTGTGTCCCAGAATGCATGGCAGCATGCATTTCATTTCATATCACCTCTACCATTTAACATTTTTTCTTTTTATCACTGGACAGTATTCAGAGAAGTGTGTTTAGTTTTGGGTTTTCATTTCATACTGGATTAGAGTCTTTGCAGTCTTAGAACCTGGATTCAGTTCTGTCCACCCGGTGACCTGGTGAATTCCTCCAGGTTCCGAGCGTCTCTCTACCCGTGTCCTGAGACCCCTCAGGAGAGGAAAGAGATGCTGGCTGGAGTCAACAGCCGCATCGAGGACCTCCAAATGGTGAGTTGTTTTCTGTCTTAATAAGTAGAGTTTGTTTAGTCAAATAAATTACAGAAGCAGATGTTCAACTTGAGAGAATATTTAGCAAAAAAACTGAGGTCTTCTGTTTAGCTGAGCTGCTCTTTCCTAAATGACATGTTGTCTCTATTTAAGCATGTTTTTACTAAGTGCACCATGCACAATGACTCCAGCTAATTCACTTTTAGCTCAGTTTTATTACTTTATGTTTGCCAGACAATAGATAAACCTCACCATGAGCAAAGCAGACAGACTGAAGGGTTCTCCAGGAGTTTATCTGCACCTCAACTCCTCTCCAGCCTTTGTTCATACAAGATAATTATCAGAAAGACTTTTGGGTCTCCTTGTTTTACTAGAACTCACTAAACAAAGGAGTAATTCATCAGGAACACTGTGCTGAGAACACCTTTGTTCTGACCTGTTCTCGGTTCTCTTTGATTAAAGGTGGTTTTCAGTGAGTTTATGAAAGTCTCATTGTGTAAAGATGTTTTCTTCTCCACAAGTGAATGGCAGGAAAAAAGCTTGGATTTGGCTGTAGAGGTTAGTCACCTGTGTGTGTGTTACACTCTGCTGTAGAACAGAGCAGGCTTGGATTCAAAGAAAGAAAAAATAAGACATATCTTATGCATTCCAATAACATTATTAAATGGACTGAACTTGTACAGAGCTTTCCCAGTCAGAGTGTTTTACACTCACAGGCCACATTCAGCCACGATGACTCATGGGCACACACGCACACACCGTCCTGATCACTAGGCAACTTGGGGTTAAGAGTCTTGCCCAGGGGCACAGTGGCATGAGACAGGAAGAAGCACATAAAAGCGCCTACACAAGCATGATTGCCTGCACTAAGGCCCTCCTCCTTTCTGACCAGGAGCAATGCACTTCTGTAGGTACAGAGCAGTGGGACAAGGTGGACGAGCTTGATGTTTTGCTACAGATTATCTGTCTCATGCTACACTGTGACAACACAGTAACAGTTTTAACAAATATGTAAAAAACATGTTTTTGTAAAAATGACAAGGTGTAGCTTTACTGACTGTGATGCAGAACCAAGAGAAGGAAGTTATTGAAGAGATTTGCGGAGAATTGTTTTTCATGCTTTATGATAATGTTGGCTGCGACAGACTGGCGACCTGTCCAGGATGTACCCCGCCTCTCGCCCGGAACGCTAGCTGGAGATAGGCACCAGCACCCCTCCCGACCCCACTGAGGGACAAGGGTGTTCAGAAAATGGATGGATGGATGATAATGTTGGTTTTTGTACTGGAAGACTTTATTTAAGCCAATATACAACGTAGTGCACAGGACCAATTTTCTTTTCATGAATATCCCAGCTCTGGTTGTTATGACTACAAGCACAGCAATGTTTCCTTTGCTTATCCTGGAACATCCAGAGCAGAAATTCTGGCAGCTGGTTCTGGTCGGCACTGAAAGCTGTTCTTCCCCGTCCCCTACTGCTTTAGGTTCTGAACCAAACCGAGGACCACCGCCAGCGCGTGCTGCAGGCTGCCTCTAAGACCATGAGGGTGTGGTTCATCAAAGTGAGGAAGATGAAGGCCATCTATCACACCCTGAACCTCTGCAACATTGATGTCACTCAGAAATGTCTGATTGCTGAGGTGTGGTGTCCCGTCTCAGACCTGGACTCCATCCAGTTTGCTCTGCGCAGAGGAACGGTGTGTTGACCTGTTTATTGGTTCATTACACAGACATGCACATGCATACACACACAACCCAGGTGTTTCAGCTTCATGTGGGTTACCAGCACTAAACTTCAAGGTTAATAATCATCATTGAAGTAGCTTCTATTGTAAAGTTGATGAACTACTGAGTTAATCGATTCAAAAGTCTGTTTAATAAAAACAGCATTTCTTATTAGTGTGTCTGAATTTTTTTTAAAGACTGAAAATGTTCTTTCTATTTTCATTTTCAGAATCATAATATGAGCACTTCAATACAAAAGTCACTGATTCCACTGGACGTATGATTGTTATACTGATCCTGAAAACGAAGGCTTTGTTTGACAGGAGAGGAGCGGCTCCACGGTGCCTTCCATCCTGAACAGGATGCAGACCAAGCAGACTCCACCAACCTTCAACAAGACCAACAAGTTCACATCAGGCTTCCAGAACATCGTTGATGCCTACGGGATCGGGAACTACAGGGAAATAAATCCAGGTTTTTCACAAAATGACTGTCTGCATTCTGAAGCTTGTGTCTGTGCCTGTTTGAATGAAACGAGAGACAATAAGTGTGACTATTTATATGTAGTTAACATAGCTGATTAACATAGCAGAATCAGGGAAGAGAAAATGCTGTGAAAAAGTATTTGAATCCTTATTAAGTTTTATGATTTCTCTTTTTTTGTTCCACTTTAATATTTCCAGTAGACAAATTTTAATAGCAGCAAAGCATGACCTGAGTTTCACTTTATAATTTCATTTATTTAAGGAAAAACAATCCAAACCAACCAGATCCTTTGTGTAAAATGACTGATAAACCATGAGATAAATGTGACCAACGACATTTATTCTAGTGACACTCGGCCTGAGTATTGTTAGACCATTAAAGTCTTTATATTATATTGACCCTTTCAAACAACATGAAGTAGGCTGAAAGATCAGTAAAGTGATCAAAAGAAATTGAAGAATAGATGAGATTCACTGAGTTGACTTGGTGACTTCACAGTGGGAACCACTGTTCACAGCTGGAGAAACCATGGAACAGTGGAGAACCAAAAGGAATCCAGTGACTCATCCAGGAGGTCCAGAGGACATGAATGTGATGGTCTCCCTCTCTCAGAACCCGAACGGTTTATGATGGAACCATAAGTTCTGCTCTGGGAGAAAACCCCTGAAGTAGAAGATTCGGTCACTAGCTGACTGTAGACTCAAGCTCACTCGGTTTCTGCAGCAGCGTAATGACCCAAATCATGTCTGTGTTCCAAAGGCAAATAAATAAATCAAAAATCAAAACAGGACTAAGGACTAAGTTTTGGAGTGACCTAGTAAAAGTTTTGACTTAAATAAATTTGAAATTTTGTAGCATGACCTTAGGCAGGCTTGGTGGAAAACCCTCTAATGTGGCTGAATGAAATCATTTCTGCAAAGCGGAGTGAACTAAAATTCCTCCATAGTGACATTAAAGAGTGATCTCTAAGGTTGGGTTGGGGGGAGTTGGTTATTTTCACAGCTTTGTATAATTAACAGGATGTCCTGCCTGTGGGTTAGCTTTGTTGATTGTTTGTGAGCAGAGCTCCCCAGAGGTCAGCGTCCAGTGCTGTTAGGTTTCCCACATGGCCTCTGAAAACCTTCCTGGCCATGAAGATCAAACAGCTTCAGTCCAACCTGCTCCATCAGTACACCATTCCAGAAGAACAGATAACTAAATGTGCTAAATGTTTCACCAAGAGTTTCATGTCAAGTGATTTAGAAATGACTAGATTATTACATCTGGAAGTGGTTTATTTATCATTTTTAATAGTTGTGCTCACAGCAATGTGCATGAAAGTATTGGCACCATAGGAAAATAAATACTGGAATAAATTTCACATTTCAAGTATTAGCTTCTGTACATGTGATTCCAGTTCTGTTTAAATGACTTTACTCATGTACATATATCACCATCATATTATCTAAACTTCACAGTTTAGTTATTGATATAAACACTGACCGTTTCCACCTTTTCCTCTCCTCTGCTGCAGCTCCATACACCATTATCACCTTTCCCTTCCTGTTTGCTGTGATGTTTGGTGATATGGGTCACGGCGTGTTGATGACCGCTGCTGCTCTGTACTTGGTCCTCAGAGAGAGTCGAATCCTCGCACAGAAAAGCGACAACGAGGTACCGCTGCTCAGAAAAACACCAGAAACCCACAACCTGCAGAGAGGCCTTCTAAAGCTGTGCTTTGGGATTGCAGATGTTCAACATGGTTTTCGCTGGTCGCTACATCATCCTTCTGATGGGGATCTTCTCAGTCTACACAGGCATCATCTACAACGACTGCTTCTCCAAGTCTCTGAACATGTTTGGTTCTGGTTGGAGCGTCAGGCCCATGTTCAGTCCTAAAGGAGCCAACTGGTCGTAAGTCAACTGCTCTCTCTGAGCTCTTAATCAGAGTCATTTACACCTTTGGAAACAGTAGATAATCTATGACAGGACCGGCTGTGGCACTGACAAAACAACCCTAAAATAAATAGCTGCATCCTATGACTGCTTCTTATGAAATGATATTGAAAATCTTTTTATATTTGGCACTAAATAAAAACTGTTATAATTTGATTGGTAAAATAGTATGTAAGCCCACAACTGTTATCTTGAAAATACTTTTTATGTGGCCCTCTGAACTCTAGAGAGCCACATAAAAAGCTATGCTGGATTTGGCCCCCGGGCCTGAAGTTTGACACAGTTTGCTGTTAATTTGTCCCAGGTCTGAGACCCTTGATGGGAATGCAGTTCTCCAGTTAGATCCAGCTGTCCCTGGGGTCTTCAACGGACCCTATCCTCTTGGGATCGACCCGGTAATCCACTGACACAATTATCAAACCACAAAGTCACACATATTTCATATCTCTCAATACAAAAGGCTGAAACTGCATTGATCTATCCCACATTAATGTATTAACTCATGAGATATAAATTCAGTTTAGGGCTGATGATCATTTTACTAATCGATCATTCTATTGAATATCCTGAAGATTAATTGAATACCCTTTTTATACAATATCACATATACATTGAAAGATCTAAATAACCAAATAATTCAATTTTTAAATAAATAAACATTTTATTGCTTTAACAACATTGGTGAACACAAAGGATGCATAAAAAAAATCCTCTTAACATCAACATGTGAAATGCCCAACCTTTCGTTTGTATGCAGTTAACAATTAATCAATTACTGAATTTGTTGATGATTATTTCAATAGTCCAAATCATCGTTTCAGCCCTACATCAGTTTATCACATGTGCAAACAGCTTAATAATGATAAACAAATATTTTGGATTAAAAAAACGAAGAGCCACGCTGTGTTGTCTTTGCAGATCTGGAATGTTGCTACCAACAAGCTAACTTTCCTGAACTCATTCAAGATGAAGATGTCAGTGATCCTCGGCGTCATCCACATGCTGTTTGGAGTCTCTCTGAGTCTCTTCAACCACCTGTACGATTAACTGAGCTTCACACTCGTGTTTTTCTTTATGAGTAATGTGGGCAACATTAGCTTCATTCGAGTAACTATCCAGCGTAACTTTTGCTTTATTTGTATTATATATGAACATATTTGTATTATATATGAACAAACTGGGAGCATACTTTTGCTCATACTGCTAAAAGCAGCTAGTTTTAACATATTCTGTACCTACATGGGCTGAAATGCCACTCAGAAAGGAAGAACACACACAAAAAGCAACATTAAAAGGCAGATTATAGTTTGTTGTTTTGCTGCAGGATGGACTGGTGCACTCCCCCAAAAAATGATGTTTTGTTTTAATTCAGGAACAAACATGTTGAAATTTTTTGTCACATTTTAAGACTTTAAATGTTGTACAATTCCACCAAATTTGCTACAAAGTGGCCGAAGGACAACAGAATCAGTGTTTTGGATTGTCTTCACAAAGTCCTGATCTCAGTCGCAGAGAAAATGCTAGTGTGCAGAGCTGAGAAGGTGTGTGTGTGTGTGCGCGCGTGCGTGCGTGCGTGCGTGTGTGTGTGTGTAACAAACCAGACCTACTTCCACCAGTTCTGTCTGGAGAAAATTAATGGAAACTTCTGATTTCTTCTGAAAAACTGGGAAAAAAATCAATAAAAAAACAACCCTAAATATTTTGACATTTAGCAGATAGAAATAATTTAGTTAATCCTAGATGACCTAAATCAGAAAAATCTTAGTCAGAAGAAAAAAGATTCTATCTTTTTACACAGTGGACATACATATTTAGTACCTTTTGCAGTTCTCTGATGTTGACAATGTTCTTCTCCAACTTGCTGCTCTGCAGGTACTTTAAGAAGCCTCTGAACATCTTCCTGGGCTTCATCCCTGAAATAGTCTTCATGTCCAGTCTGTTTGGTTACCTCATCCTGCTCATCTTCTACAAGTGGACCGCATATGATGCCTTCACCTCTAAAGATGCCCCAAGCCTGCTCATCCACTTCATCAACATGTGTCTGTTTAACTACAATGACCCAACCAACAAACCTCTCTATGCGGGCCAGGTTCTCCTCCCAGACCCACCCCTGATCCTAACCCTCCTCACTTTTACTTCACCTTTCTGACATGCAATGTAAACTAAAGGATTTGATCATCAGCTATAAGCGGCAGGTTTAGAGAACAGTTCTCAAGAAATTATATTATAATACAGTTTATTTAAGTATGTAAATTTCATAAAAAATATTTTTTACTTATCTACTGAAACTGTCACTATGTTGTGACTGTTTATGAGACAGATAATCTGTGAAAGAAAATGGAGCTCCCCTTCCTTCTCCCACTGCTAACTAGAAACAACCAGTCAGTCAGGAGGAGGGTCTTAGTGCTGTCAATAATCCTCATCCTGTCTTCCCTATTTATTCTCTGCTACACTGCAGCTAGCATAGCTAGTCATTAATGCTAAGGCTATTAGCAGACGGTATGATTGACAGCACTAAGACCCGCCTCTTGGCTCTGATTGGTAGCTTTTGGATCTGGTTAGAGTCGCCATTTTTGACGTGGGGTCTGCTGCTGACTCTGCTCTGCCTCCACTGCAGATGGGGATCCAGGTCCTGCTGGTGCTCATTGCCCTGGCCTGTGTTCCCTGTATGCTGATAGTAAAGACCATGGTGCTCCGGCGTCAGCACCTGTGGAAACGGCATCTGGTAAGTGACCCTTGCCCCACCCATGTCTTCCAACTAAATGTAATGCTTTACTGTCAATTTGACCTTTCTCACCCTTTTGTTGTCATTCATTTTAATACACGTTGTTTCGTATAAAGTGAATTGTTGTGTTGCTGTAAAAATATGTAAAGCCTGCCTTCTGAATAAGCCCATTGTTTGATAGAAGAAAAGTTTTTGTCAGAGGCGACTGGGCTGTCCTCAGTCTGACCATCTGCTCATTTCAGTCTGTCCTTCAGACTTGAACAGATATGAAAAGTTTATAAATTAAATAAATGTTTCTACTCCATGTTGGAAAGCAACAGAATATTCACCATTTTCCTCCATGTTCACTAGGACACATGATCCGAACTGTTCACTTTGAGTTAGTCAAAAATTGCTGACTCTCACACATTCAATACATTTTAGGTAGTTTGTATTACAGTCATATTCAATAAATGACAATATTATTTTTCAGTATCTCCACCACAAATGATGGAAATTTATTTCTTTGCTTTATGATGATTGTTTTGCTTACAGCCAGTGAAAACTAAATAATTTAATAACAATGCAAAAATATGGTCTTAGTGAAAAATGAACTCAGTGTAATTTCTTGAATATGTCCATATGATCTTTGTTTCTGATATGGAATGTTCAAAAATCATTTTATAACTTCTCCAATGGAAACTTTATCCTTTCAGTAAACAAAAAAAAATCATGTCACTTTTTCATTTATTTGTCATATCTCTGAAGGTTTCCCTTATTTCTGTGACCATTCCTACTCTCCAGCATTCTCAGCAGCAGGTAGAGCAGAAGCTGTTCTATTATTTCTAATCTGAGAAAGAAGGTCCTCACCAACACGATGGTGTCTCCATCAGAGGTCACCAGGAGATATCTGCCTCTTTTGCCTGGGAACAATATGTTTTGTTCACTTGATCAGGATTCTGTTCCCAGGGCAGAGACACTGACTGCTGATACTGCTTCTGTTCTGTCCTTGTCTTCCATACTTTCTCTCATGAACTACACTATTTGGCTGTTTACATGTAAGAATTTTCATTACTATTGTCCCGTTTATGCAAATTGTTACATTTGCATAAATAAAATGGATGCATCATCCATTCGAGTTTGGAATGAAATTACATGTTGCCTTTTAAAAATGATGATGCAACTTAACATTCTCTTGTTTTTTTTTAAAGGGTGGTCTGCTTACAGATCCTTTCTGTATTTGTCTTGTCTCACTGTTTGGCCATCCTGTTTCATGTAAACTGAGGACAAAGAGTTCCTTCTAAGGCTTGCTTTATGCTAGACACAGCTCTTGTGGCTTTTGTATCTAGTCACAGAAGAGGGAAGAAACCCCTGCAGAGAATCTAGAGCAGTCTTTAGAGCAAACAGGGGTGTCCTCATCATGCACCGGACTCACCCAACAGGGCACGCAGAAGTTCGGAGGGGTGCGGGTGGGCAATGGACCCACGGAGGACGAGGCTGGCATCATGGACCACGACCAGCTCTCCCAGCACTCCGACGAAGGAGACGAGGTGAGCTCCTTTCACCACATGCAAATTGTTTGGATGGAAAATTAAAAGATTTATTGGCATTGCAGCCTGTCACATTACACCATGTGGTATTACAAATGGGCAACAGTGCTTGTTTTGTCTGAGATATATTTGTGTAGTAAATCACATTTTTGTTGTTTTGCAACGGGGGTTTAGCTGGAAACATGTTAAAGGAAGATATGCGAGGCAGAGGCGGATGACAGAGAGATTTTCCATTGCAGAAACATAAACAAGATGTTTTTCTGGGAGCTAGCTGGAGGGATTTCTGAATATAACACGCTCATTCTGAAGGATTCTGTTTTAGATGCACACAAACTTAGATGCCAAACTAACTGCATTTTTAAAGTGGCATTCAGCACAACTCTCATGATATATGGATATTAATGTATTTATCATCAACCCAATCCTTCCTGCCATAAATACTTTGCAAGGAAGCATCGACTTTAGGTCTGGATTTTGAGGAGAAATGCTTTAAAGTTGTCTAAATCACATATTTTTTATTACATTTGTTATGCTGTATATTTCTCCTGTTGGACTGGGAAATTTGTTTTTAATATTTGACACATAATCAGTCATGAGTGATATAGAATCAGTGAGGTATAGTCTGAAATACAGCAGTTAGAAATCCCCAGTCAGGCTGTGTGGATCACATGGTTTTGTCCTTGAATTCCTGCCCTAATCTTTCCCTTTTCCTTACTTTCAAGCACTCAGAAGAAGAACCGGTGAGAGCTCCAGTTTTGCATCTTCTTAGCATGTCTGAAAGCTGCCTCGCCCAGTTTGATTTACTACTTCCAAATTCCATTCTGTCTTCTGAACGTGCATTATTAGCTCATATGTAGTCTTTTCCTTGCGAGTGCGGTTCTCTGTGCCAGGCATGCATGTGTTGGTAATTATGAATGTGTATGTTTGAGCATGGAACTCTAAGTTTGCTGATCTATAAAAACTGGGCAAACACAGACAAGTCTGGATTCAGAGTTCACTCTGGATTTTTCCATACTCTCCATCTTTAAAACAAGAAAGAGAAAAAGAAAGAGCTGAAACTTGAATAAATCCATCCTAACGTCTTCCCACTACTCTGTAAATAAATCACACCACTTTGTTTTGGTCACTATTATTACTGTTTTGTTCTCATTTGCCATTCCTTCTCCAGCAAGAAGGAGGAACTGCCTCTGTGAACTCTGTTTTTAAAAGTCAAAGGACAAAAGAAAACTTTGTAAAGAGGAAGCCAAGTAGGTTCCAAACCCACGTCAACAATGTTAAGCAGACCAATGGCCTCCAGTGTTTCCCTCTTCCTGCTGCTTTGAAACAGGAAAGGATAGTCCTGGTTGGGGATGGAAAGAACACAGGGAATGTGTTGACCCGTCAGGATACAATAGCTGTGATCCTGCTGAAGAAAATTATGAAATGAAACCAAATAAACTGCTTCGCTTTGCTTTCAGCTCCATTACATCTAAATCTCCACTCAAATGAAATTATAGCTACTTTTTACTTTTTAGGGTACTAATAACTTAAAAATATATCAATTTTAATACAGTGATACAGTCCTACTTTTCTTATATAAATGTTGGATTACTTCTGAAGGCCTCCACTTTCTCCTCCTGAACAGAGGAATGTTCTCTCTTCCAGCGATGCAAGAACTCAAGAACTGCAATCCTGATTTTGGAGTTCTTGCAAGTTTTTCTTTTTCTTGCATCTGTCAGAGAAATATGAAGTTAGGGTGCTGCAGTGGGAGAAACCTCCTAGCGGCTCTGAATGCTACTTCTTGTGAAGTATGAAATGTACTGTCCAGAAAGCCGTTGTTCTTGTTGCTGCAGCAGAGAGGATTCACTATGACAGCCTGTGGAGTGCAGAACGTATTGGACCTTTCGTAAAACCAGTGATGCACCTTTCTCTGGCTACAAATATCACTGGAAAAGCTCCAAATAACTGTGTGTTACATGGAAAATACTGTGTTTATTTTTCCGACAGTATTTTAACTGTTGCAAAAATACTGTCTTTTACTCAACATAGAAATAGTTTGAGGTAAAGCCAGTTTGAGGTATGAGCCAGAAGAAGTGGCAACCTTTTCTGAGATGCTATGTGCTAGGTGACGTTCTGCTTCCTCCTGTGCAGTTTAACTTTGGTGATGTGGCCGTCCATCAGGCCATCCACACCATAGAGTACTGTCTGGGTTGCATCTCCAACACGGCCTCCTATCTGCGCCTCTGGGCCCTCAGCCTTGCCCACGCACGTGAGTGACACCCTGTGATCGAACAGCTGGGCTGTAACAGAACAGAACTCACTCACTGTAAGATGTTTCATGTCCTGGTGCTAACATGACTATTGTGTCTGCAGAGCTATCTGAGGTGCTCTGGTCTATGGTGATGCACCTGGGTCTGTCCTCTCGCAGTGGAGGCGGCTTCTTTGGCCTGTCAATCATCTTCTCTGCTTTCGCCACTCTCACTGTTTGCATCCTGCTCATCATGGAGGGCCTGTCAGCTTTCCTGCATGCCCTGCGCCTGCACTGGTCAGTACACACATGGACAGAGCAAAACACAAAGGCATAAATGTTTTACACATACTGAAGAGACATGTTGCTTATGGAGCAGCAATAGCTGTGTGTTAGGAGTGATCATATCACACACAACATTCAAACACACATCAGTTCTGATCAAGCATTTGTTCATCTCTAAAGCACTTTGTGTTCTACCTAACTGCATAAAAAGTGTTTTATGAATAAAGTTTGATTGAAGTATCATTTCTAAGATAACCTCTGCCAGTTCCACTGCCTTGCATTCACATGAGGAATGTTAATGATGAGATACTATGGAGTTAGTTTATAACAGGAATCCAGGACAGGCCAGGAGCTCCATCATCTCCTGGTACCACCAGCTCACCACTAACCACCCGGTACCAGAGAGGGTGGATGAATGATAGGGAGGATCATTACAGCATACCAACCCTGTGAGGTCCAGCTGGGCCATAACAGTGAAAACTTGTGGAGTAAATGCGTCAGTATCTTTGGAATAGTAAAAGATACAACCAGATATATATTCACATTCAACACTGGAGGAGAGAGGGCTGTGGTGAATGTGTTTGGGTCAATGTGGCTCTAGTGTAGCAACTTTGACTGGTCAGCATGACAACAAAAGGACCATAAACTGGCAAACTGTCAAAACCAACTAGCATCAATGCAGGGAGTCACTCTGTTTTATTATAATTTTGCTTAAATTATTTGCTTTTTTAAATCAAACTGATAATAATTTGATTTAATATGGAATCATTTATTTCATTGTAGATGTAACTGAAAGCTCACCGTCTGTTGCAGCAGGGTTCTTTCATCCTTAAAGCTGTTTTCACAAAGATGACTGAATGGAAATGTGTTGAAACGAAGCCGCAGTCAGTGACCAGTCTGCCTTTCACACTCACTGCTGAGGAACTCTCTCCGACACAGAGACACACACAAATACACACCTAGTAGAGTCCGTTTTCCACCTCCCCAGCTGTGGAGAGAAGCAGATAGAGGGATCTCTTATTTCTGTCCTCTCTTTAAGTGTTGCCCTCTGAGCGCTCTGGCTGGCCAAATATTTGCCACAACTGGGAGACATTCCTGGGCACTCCCTTTGCCGACCGAGGCCAAGATGCAGCTCCTGTTGGAACACACTTTGACTTTTCCCTCTTGAAATGAAGTCATCCAGCCCTCTCCTCGTCTGGGAGTAGGATGCAGATTTATGTGTTGAGGTTTATGTGACAACTCAGACTGATTGACCATTGGGAAAATACACCAGGTTCTATTTAAATAAAACGTTTATCTTTTTTTTTTTATTGACAAAAAAAGCTTGAAATGGAAATGGAGAGCCACCTGGAACGCAAACTACTTAACAAACAAGACTCTAGATGTGCTTAAACCAGACAGTCAGGTCTTCACTCCTCTAAACATTCATGCTTTATCACTAATGTATGCTCTTTTAAGCATTTACTTTATATTAATAAGACTTGATTTAACTTTAATATGTTGAACAAATATGTTTACTGCCTGGTCTTTTCTCCTCAGGGTGGAGTTCCAGAACAAGTTCTACACAGGTCAGGGCTTCAAGTTTGTCCCCTTCTCATTTGAGAGCATCCTGGAGGGGCGCTTCGATGACTGACCCGGTCCAGGCCCGTTCACAGTGCAGTCACAGTCCCCAGCCAGCCCACTCTGCTTTGTCAATGTGTTTGTCTGCATAAGACCTACTGCGGCTCTCTGTCTCCCCCTAGTGGCATCTAGTGAATCAGTGTTATGCATGAGATGTAACAGTCCTTCTGAAGACATTTCCAGCGTGCTGCCTTCACATGGAAATAATGAGTTGTTGTTTCTGTCATCCTTAGTCGTAAAATGCCAGCCTTCCTTCATTTTACTTTTATCTTTCATGGTGAGTCATGTTTGTGTTGAGAGAACGTCTGAATCACTCTGTTTTATTTTGTTTTCCCAGTTCAGAGTTAACAGATAGGGCTCTAGAAAGGAGCCTGAGTAATGTTTGAGTTTTTAAACCGCCTCAGCATTTCACCTCATTTCCAGTATAATGAATGGATGAGTGTTCACTGACTAACACTCAGTCAAATCAGTCAAAAGTTCTGAGCTTAGAATTATAAGTTAAGTTAAAAGCTAAAGACAAGTTAAAAGTTGAAACCAAAAGATTTGAAAATTTCTTTTCAGCATGTTCCAGGCCTGGATATGTGTGGAAAAAGAAAATAAGTGTATGGAAAAGTATTTATTTATTTGCTGTCTTAATTTTTTCTGATATATTCTGCCTTGTTCCTCGCTTCTGTCCTTTCTTTTCATTCACAGGAAGAAAGGAAGAATGTCCTTTCTTCCTCTCTCCTTCCCTCTATCTCTTCCTTATGCTCCTACTTCCCCATGTTTTGTTCTTTCTCTCTCTTGTCCTTTTTCTTTCCTTCCTTGTGCCCTATGTCCCTTCATTTTTCCTTTTTTCTTCTTTTATTTGTCTCCTTTCTTCCTCTCTTGTGGGTCTCATTCTCTCCTTCCCTATGTCTTTCCCTTCTTTTTGCCTTTCTTTTATGGTTGGTTCCTTCCTTCAGTCATAGAAAATCATCTCAAATTATTTGACAAAAAAAACAAAAAAATTTTATCTTTTGCATCTCACAATCATCCTATTACTGTAATTCATATCAAGATTGTGAATTGTATCCTATTTTGGTGTAAAAAAAATCAGAGATTATCTTTAAATGTGGGACTGATTTGCTCAGTCTAGAAAACTGAATCAAGCTGTTCCTGTTGATGTACTGTGGTTTCTGATGTTCATGTCTGACCTGTGTGAACTCTGTGGTTAATTAAAGATGGAGTGTTCAAACAACAGCTGCATGAGATCTTTTTTAAAATGTCCTCAGCGACACAGACTGAACTTGATGTGCTGTCAGAAAATAGCCCTGTTTGTGGCCAATCAACAGAACTTGGTGGTGACTCGAGGTAGGAAACATCGAATCCATGAGGTCTAAGTTTTAATAAGTAATCTTCTGCTCTGCTTCAGAGCTCTAAAAAGGTCTATGCTGAGCACAGTCTCATTTTTAGGTCTATAGGCAGCATAGTGATTTCTATCAATCATTAATAATAAGGCAAAGTGTCTAATAAAACAGAACCTGCACAATAACAACCAGATGTTTTCTTTCTTTGGTTAAAAATATTGACAGAAGAATTATTTTTTTTTCGGGAAAGTTGTTATAAAAAAAAAACAACTTTCCTGAAGAAGTCCCAGCTTCATATAAGAGTATGAGACACCTGATATCAGTTTATATTGCAAAGTAAAGTCTCTTCATTGTACTCTTGTACTCTTCTTCTTTCATCAGTTGCTTTTTCCAATCGATCCATTTTAGAATTGTAAGAAGTTCAGCAGTTATCCTCTTTGGAACTCAAAACCAAACTGTAAGCAATTCAAAGGAATGTCATGTTAGTGTGTATTGAGAACCCAAATGTACAGAGGCAGAGGTGTAATAGTGAAGACTTTAATGAGGAACCAGGATTTCCATAAAAACCTAAAGGAAGGCACATGTGAACGGATAACAGCAGATAAAATCAGAAGCCATCTTGGCTCCACGAGTCTCTTGGTTCATCATTGTTCTCAGCAAACAGGGGCTTTAGCAGTCATTTTGTCTCTTTCATAGCCATTAGGAAGAGCCTTCATGGGAATTATAAATGCTGTGACATTTTAGTTACAAGTTTTGGTAACACTTTATTTGAAGGGGGTTGAATAAGACTGTCATGACACTTTCATTAACATGACATAACACCTGTCATCAACATGAATAAGCCTTCATGAATATTTATGACTGTTGTCATAAAGCGTCATTCGGTAAATTATGACACTTTTAATACAAAGTTGACATTATCCAAAATGTCTTTGTTATGATAACTTGACATTAACCAAGAAATCATTACTGATATAAATTTGTTATAAAATTATTACTGATTGCACTTTAAAAATCAGGTAACTTTATGTTATTAAAGGTAACGTTTAAACAGTAATTATTTCTTGGTTAATGTCAAGTTGTCATAACAAAGACATTTTGAATAATGTCAACTTTGTCTTAAAAGTGCCATAATTTACCGAATGACGCTTTATGACAACAGTCATAAATATTCATGAAGGCTTATTCATGTTCATGACATGTGATATGTCATGTTTATGAAAGTGTCATGTCAGTCTTATTCAACCCCCTTCAAATAAAGTGTTACCCAAGTTTTCAACATTTTTGTATTTAACTGAATGCAGCAACAAGCAATTCTTTACTGAAATATGCAGAAAAAAGTAGGTTTAATCTATTGCTCATTGTAATTTAAGACCGCAGGGCATTTGGGTGAAATTGCCATTTTAGTGTGCCACCCTTCTACAGTTTGTGGCCTTTCCCTGCAATCCCCATCTAAAAACGTCTGCTTTTATTTGTTGAAAAAAATAATCGCTGTTTTATTTTGAAAGTTTGAACCGGATTTGCTTTACCTCCTCGGATGCAGCTCGAGTTTTAGGAATGTGTCTGAGAGTTCGGAAGAATAACGTCTTTCTGTTGCTGACCTGTCCTCAGATAGACAGACGGCTGTGTGTGGGACCAGGGGCTCGGTTAGCACCGCCGTCAGAACCTGAAGGAACACACTTGCTCCGGTTCCGTTCTTTTATTTAGCGCGGTTTAGAACTCACAGGGGCTGTTTGGGGTTCGTTTCTGCTGCTTCTGTTTCCGAATAGTGTAAAAACAGAAGTACCTTATGAAGGTAAGTTGCTGATAGATGATATTCTTTGTTCCACTTTGTGAATGTCTCTGTTCAGAGTGCTACTCTTCCAGGTGTTGAACCTGAAAAAGCGCCCAGGATAACTCAGGATTCATTACTTCGTTGGGATAAGGGATTATTTGGGCAATCATGCTACCGCGGCTCCAAAGCGCCATTTAAAGAGCCGGAAATGACTTCCTTTAATTTCATGTAGCCAAGAAGAAGAATTATACTAATGAGAAGGACTCTATTTTGACTTAATAATAACTTTTTTCAGGGGTTTCCACTGTGGTGGCAAACTTCTGAAATTGTTTTCTGTCAGCTTTATCTGTTGAAACTATTAGAACGAAGTTAACCAGTAATCTGCCCCATGACATCTAAGACACAACTTTTAAAGGAGACTCCTTCAGTTGGATGATGTCTTCCTGTGGCCCCTGCTGGCTCCTTCACACAGAACGGGTCTCATTTTCAAATTAGATTTTTATTTGTATCTCAACCACACATCTACACAGTTTATGTCGTTACCCTACTAATCAAAGTTAGACAACACACATACTTTATGCTCTGTTATTCATTATTTCATCCTATATAGTTTTTAAGTTCTGGGGATTGATCTATTACGATATAGAAAGAAAGTATTGTCATTCCTTATTGAACAAAGCTTAAATGGCAAGCTGCTCATGAAAAGCTAACCACAAAACCATAATTTCATTTGTTTAGCAACAATGAATGTTACTTTGATATTTTCTTCAAATGAATAGAACAGAATATAATAGAATAGGATAGAAACAGCTTTTATTGTCTCTCACTGGAGAAATTCAAGTTTAATAGCAGTATTGATAAGATAAAATCAATAAGATCGGTGGATAAGATCGACTTCACATGTGTCGACCAATCACCAATCTCCCAAAATTAAGGAAATCGGTGCAGATGACTCGACTGGCTGATAACTCGGTGCACCCCTAGTAACCTACTGTGATGACAATTGCAGTGGTTGCTATGACAACAATAAACAAGCAACAAGCTTAGGATCAGCTCTCCCCTCGCTCCCATTTAACTTGTACATAAATTAATTACATTACAACTATTACTCGGTAACAATTTATGAGTAATCTACCTACGTCTGTGTAATGCTAATATAAATATCAGTGATATTTACAGTAGTACTTACTGTCAAACTAGCAAAATTAGCTCAGTTAATGTAGCTTTTATCTGCAAGCTAAGACGGTTATGTAGCATACGCATACGTGACTACAGGTACCTACTCTGCCAGCCACCAGAATCTTATATTCCTGAAAAGAGTTCGGACCTTTTTTTTACAAATCAGTTTAAACATTAATTGTAATTAATTAATTAATTGTGGATTTCAGGCGAAGCTCCTCCATGTGCTTTGCGATGCCTTCCCTACCAAGATGGAGGTTGAGTGGGGTGGATCACTTCCGATTCATACTTGTGGGAACCTATGGTGGGAACTGTGAAGAGCCATGTTGTAATAAATTCTGGAAGGCGGAGTTTCAGAAAGAGTAGGAGTTTTTAAAGAGACAGAGGACCAATTTCAAGGCATTAAATTGCAAAGTCAAGTTTCTTTGGAGTCGCATTTGATACAGCATTTCTATAACAACTGAAGGGAACATAGTTACTTCACTGTGTTAAAAAATGGCACTATGTGGCTGGAACACACATACTACTTTAAAACAATACAGTTTATATCAAAAATTATTTATTAATAAATGACAGTGGTTATTATTTTTTGCATGATTGGTTCGACTCATTTTGTATTATTATTACAGGATCATTGTTCTTTTGAGTGAAAGTTCTGACCGCCCCTGCACGTTTCCATGTGATGGAATGATGCCAGCCCACGACGGTGTTGGGAGCAACTGCAGCCCTGGAGGCTGATGACCCCGCCTCATTGGCCAGCCAGGATGCACATAGCCTCGGTGGGCGTCAGTAAGTCCTGCTTCCTGTTCTCTCTTGCTCTCTGCTCCCTCCTGCTGCTGCTCATCCCGGCCCTCCAGTCGCCCCCCCGCCAGCTGGAGCCGCCTCAGCCCCGACCCCACGCTAAGTCTGCCTCATCAGAGCAGCATGCCAACCTACCAACAGGTACCGCCAGCGCTGGCAGCACCAACACAGATGCAGGGCTCAGTAGGAGTTCAGAGGTCATAGCAGAATCCGCTAGAACTGACGTTCCCTCTCCCAAGAGAAATGTGGAATCCTGGCCTAGGAATACTGACCAGCTGGAGCTGAAGGACATTTTCATCGCAGTGAAGACCACCAGGAAGTACCACAGGTCCAGACTGGAGCTGCTGTTCCAGACTTGGGTTTCCCAAGCCAAGGAACAGGTGAGTGATGCAGCTGGGCATGCTAAACCATTTGGAGAGAAATAAGGAGTCAATATATCCTGATGTTATTTTGTAGCTGGACTCATTGATGGTACAAACAAATTTGAATAATGTTTCATCTACTGATGTTTTGCATGGGACCTCTTAACTTTTTTTGTATAGCTTGTAAAATAATTTTAATTGTTCAGCTGCAGTGGTGTGAAGAAGTAGTTGCTTCATATTTATGGATACACAACATATCGGCACTAACATCGGTGTCGGTTCAATGAATAAAACCGATATTTATTTCCATCTTGCTGCCGTTTATTTCTGGAGGGAGAGGAGAGAAAGTTGGTCATGTGACAAAGACAGTGATGCAGCAAAGGACTGTGGATCTTAACTGAAGCAGCGATGAAATCATTGTGTGACTGCTTTTTTCCAAGGTGTGAAAAGAGAACTGAAATATATACTATATGTATAAAATATCAGTTACTGGCCATTAAAACAATATTAATATCAGATAAAGATGTCGGTGCATCCCTACTCATTATTATTATGATTTGTTTTACTTTTGCTCTGATTAAAATGTTTTAGATGTCAAACAAGTATAACCTGAGTAAATTCAAAAAGCTTTTTTAAATAACTGATAAAAGTTATTTAGCCCTGAACCTAAACTGATTACTATCTGATGTGTAGAATCAAGAAATGGTTTGTGTCAGATCAGATGAAGCAGGAGCGAAAAGCTTGAAAAGCAAAGCCTCACGCCTCTACCGAAAGAAATTGTAGCGTAGCAGAGAGGAAAGGAGGCGGAGCTAGGAAGGATAAGCAGCTTGGTCACCAGGATGATTGCCAGCACTAAGACCAGCCCCTGGCTCTGATTGGTTGTTGTTAGTTAGGGCTGGGAGCACTGGGAGAAGACAGAGGAGTTTTCTGGATGCTGGATGTTCCTGCTAAAGGCAGAACTGGTTATTAGGTTTAGGAGACATTTACAGGTTGGTCTGACTAGTCTTTTCCCTTAATAGACCAAATCACATTTGGAAACTTTACTGTTTACTCAGGATATATCTTTGTCTTTTATTTAAATGTTTGATTATCTGCAACCGTTGGGCTTATCACAGCAGCAGTTTGTTGTATTTGTGCTCTGAGTCCTTGGCCCACCAAGTTCTGAACACACACAAACACACACTGCTCACACCGGCAGAGAGCAGCTAGGTCTTCCTGCCAGCAGTAAAAAGAAGATTTGTTGCTGACAGTTAATTTAAAGTCTTTCCACTGCTGTTTATGGCAGTCTCCATGTGCACAGAGGGATCGCATATTTGAGCAATTAAAGAAATTATTAACATCTGATTCCACGACAGCTGGTTGAACTTAACTTATCTCATAAATGCTGGTCCACAGTTTGAGCCTTTCTCTTCTGATATCCAGCGTTGCGTTGAGTTTTTTAATTTTTTTATTTTAATCAACAAATATTTGTCTCTAAATGTACAAACATCAATGTTTTTGCCGTTGGTAAACACCAACGGCAAAAACATTGATGTTTGTACATTTAGAGGTTACCATGGTGAAGGGTCATATCTGGGATCGTCTATAACTCATCGTGTCAAGATGCCCAACTCATCTCTCATTCTCATTAGCATATGGAAAACAGAATCAGATTCTGTTCTGCATACAGTAGACCGGGATCAAAATGAGTGATGCACAAAATGTTTGCATCAACATGGCGACTGGCCAATGTTAGTCATGGTTTAATGTATCGGCATTGGTCTGATAAGAAGAACTGGGCCAACATTAACAGCCGATATTTATTTCCAGCTCGTTGCTGTTTGTGTTTCTGGAGGGGGAGGGGCTTCGTCATGTGGCGGGGTTAGAGATGCAGCAAAGGATTGTGGGAAGCTTAACTGAAGCTGTGTAAGCGGTGTGGTCATTTTACAATGTCGAAATAGTAGGAAAATATTTAAAATATCAGTTATCGGCCATAACAGCAATATTAACATTGAATATCG
The DNA here is from genome assembly GCF_000485575.1 of Poecilia formosa. NCBI lineage: Eukaryota > Metazoa > Chordata > Actinopteri > Cyprinodontiformes > Poeciliidae > Poecilia > Poecilia formosa. The sequence continues at coordinate 727,541 of NW_006799943.1, read as the reverse complement.
GCACTGGCCCAAATTTTCATATCAGTGTATTCCTATTTAAAATCTGTTTCTATGGTTATTTATTATAGGAGGAATCCTTTAAAAGAATCAATCAGAATTTTTGTGAATTTCTTTGTGAGTATCTTGTTTCTGTTGATTCAGCACTCTGTGGCCTCTTTGTTCTAAAACCACAGTCGCATGCAAGCAGCTCGATGTCTCAGCTAGTGAAGCTTGCACACTAAGCGAAAGGGCTGCAGATGCTAAGAACCCTATGATAGTCATAATGTTTTGCTTTGATTATTTCATAACTGCCAGCAGATGATCCGATTGGCCCTTTAACATGTGGTGTGAACTGCTGTTTGTTCCCACTAACACACTAAGGGGCCTCTCTCTGTTCCAGACCTTCATATTCACTGATGGTGATGACAGGGAGCTGCAGCTGAAGACAGGTAAGCAGCTGAAGTGAAGAGTGTTGCTGTTCTGACCACATCAGCCTGTCTGTATGCCAGATTATTCTGGGATGTCTCTGCCTCAGGAACTAACATCATCAACACCAACTGCTCAGCTGCTCACAACCGACAGGCTCTGTGCTGCAAGATGTCTGTGGAGTACGATAAATTCATCGAGTCCCAGAAGAAGTGAGTAGCACATTCCGAAACACAGATACGATGTCAGGGTTCCTACCAGGTGGCAAAATGTCTTGAGTTTGGTTTTTTAAAGTCTCAAAATGTACCAAAAAATGTTTGTATTTCTGGGCTTTCGTTGTCTCTTTCTTCCTTTTTTTCGTACTTGCTTCAGTCCGTCCATCTGAAAATCGGCTCTAAAGAATCTGGGGCTTTCATTAGAAAATACAGACCCATCCAATAAATCAGAATGTTATTGAACAGTTAATTTCCTTCAGTAATTCCTTCACCAATTGAAACACAGATTATACATTGTTTCCATACAGACTGATGTTATCCAGGAGTTATCTATGATTTTCTGCTTCCAGTCAATGAAAACATGAAATTCAAGTTCAGAATATACATGATCAGACCAATAATTTTTTTTAAACACAGAAATTACACCTTAATCAAAAGTATGTTTAATACTTGCTTAAAGGTTATTTTTGAACTGTGCTTTTAATCTGAGACATGAGTCTGATCAGGGCTAGAATCTGACTGTCTGAAGGATTCAGAGTAAACCAAATATCCAGCTGTTGATGATGATGATGATGATGATGATGATGATGATGACTTTTCTTGACCGATGTGTGTTTCTGATGTTCTGTGTGTTGTAGGTGGTTCTGCCATGTGGATGATGATAACTATGTGATCCTGCCCAGTCTGCTGCGACTGCTGTCCTCGTACCACCACAGCCAGGACATCTACCTGGGCCGGCCCAGTCTGGACCACCCCATAGAGGCTGCAGAGAGGGTGAAGAGCGATGGAACGGTCAGCCTGCTTAGACCTTCCTCAGTTTCCTGCTCCTCTCACTGCATCACGTATAAACCTTTTTAGAGTTAGCAGATTTGAATTGGCCAGTGTTTTAAGCAGTGACTTTTTGTGTTTTTCTCTTTTGACCTGGCAGAATTTGGCTGATTTGCCATCTTCTTCATTTCAGATGTCTGTGAAGTTCTGGTTCGCCACAGGGGGAGCGGGGTTCTGCATCAGTCGAGGTCTGGCTCTGAAAATGAGCCCCTGGGCCAGGTGGGCAAACCGTCACAATAGTTATTATCATCAGAAACAGAACGATAGGAGAAACGCTACATTTATATCCTCTGAATATAAGTAGATGGGATGATGATTATCAACGTTTGTAATGAAGTGACATTTTAGATAAAAAGAGATAAAATAACTAGTAGTGGGACTCGATTTAAAGGTTTTAAAAGATTTTATCACATTAATTGCAGCATCTGTGATTAATTGATTGCAATTAATCACATTTTAATCTAACTATACATTGATTTAAAAAAACAAAACAAAAACACTTTCCTTCAAAACCATTTTTGCTCCTAGATTATTGAATAAATAGACATGTGAACTCAACCGCAAATATATTTATTGCTTTTAATCAGTTATTTATGTTACTCAGCCATCAGATTGGTGGAAAGTTTTCTATTAGTAATTGAGCGCTCCGTTGTTTCAGCTTATGGCCCACTTCCTCTCTAGTAGATGCTGTTCTTGTGGTGGATGAGACCCAGTTCTGTGACTTTGCTACCAGCTGGGCTAACAAAGGGGCCGAGTTCCCATCCCTGAGGGGCTCCATGTTCTGCATGGGGATGTTTGTCTGCAGGGGGCCCAAGAGCCAGATGTTGAAACCAAGCTGCCTTGGTTTCTGCGTTTGTTGCTGCAGGAATGGGTTAAATGTTTAATCAAAATCTATGAAGAACATTCTGACATTCGGTCCCAGATGAGTGAGGGCAGAGGATGCTGCATCACTGATGTGGTGGGTTGAATGATAGCAATTCGGAGGAAGGATTTGATATGATTTGTGACTAGATGTTCAGAAAGATGGAGGCTAGCATCTTTCTGAACATCTAGTTCAGAAAGATGTAAGCATTTGTCAAAATGCTTACATCTATGTAAGCATTTTGACACATGCTTACATAGTTGTCAAAATGTAAGCATGTTCAGAAATACAGAGTGTTGTAGCAGTTCTGGACAGAGCTGCACAAAGTCCACTTAAAACACAGAATCCATTTCAGACAGTTTGGTCCTTTTAACAAACAGGCTGAAATACCAGATGATGCAATCCCATTGTGACCACATCAGCTAATCCTGCTGAGTATTTCAGGTAGCTGGTGAGCTTGACCACAGTTGTGCCTTTACACACTATTTCCAGGCTTGTATGTTTTGTTTTTTGTAGTGTCTAAATCGCTGCAGACACATTCGCAGTCATTAGCCAGGTCACACATTCACCTGGAACATGTGTGGAGTTTAAACAGGAAACGTGGAGTTGTTCTAAACGCTGAAACATTTTGTGGTTTCAGTTTGGGAAACTTCATCACCACGGCAGAAAAGATCCGCCTCCCAGATGACTGCACCATCGGCTACATCATCGAGGCGCTGCTGGAGGTCACACTCACTCACACACACCTGTTCCACTCTCACCTGGAGAACCTGCAGAAGCTGCCCGTTCCCACCGTGCTCCATCAGGTGAGTTAGCAAGCACCTCTTACTATTTCATTCATTTTGGAATTTTGCTTTCTGGCCTCTTTATGAGGCACACTTTTCAGTTGCACAACACATAGAGCAATTTAGTTGATCACATTGCAGCAACGTGTGGCATTTTTGGGAATTATCCAGCTGGCATCATGTGCATGGGCCCAGCGGTCCACATGAGCAGCTGAAGCAAGACAAAAAAACAATCTGCAACTAAAACTCACTGAAGAAAACTACCTGGACTGGAGGAGTAGTAGTTAAATAACTGAAAATGAGTGTGAATATGACAAGTGGATGGTTTAAAGGAAAATGAAAGGAGAAAGATGTGTGGTGATTAAACGGGTGGTATTATGTATTATTTTATTGTATAATCAAGTAACAATGTAACCTTCAGTTGATATAAAATTGCTGCATATATTAAACATAACTTAAAAGAAACTTGAATTTGCATCATACCTGTATGTGACACCTTGAATTGGGCCGCTGTCTCTTTAAGAGGCTCCTAGTCTTTCAAACACTCTGCCTTCAGCTCTTCATCACAATATTTTTCGATTGATGCCGTTTACAACAGTTCTTATGAGTGTTGTAGTTGGTCTAATAAACCCAGTAGATGCACAGTTCCTCCAGGTGTTGGCTAATTGCTGCTGCTAGTCTAGAGGAGCTGAGTTGGGGAGGTGTGAGGCACAAGCTCACTGGAGACTGCAGGTCCAAGGAAGAGCTTTAGGTAAATAGGTGGAGCTTTGTAAGTGCAAGCCTTTAGGTACCACTGACTGTTTGCCACGGGAGATGCAAAGATTCCTCAAACAAGTATGGGGAAAAAAATCAAAGCAACACTCCAGGTATGTTTTCCATGAGGGAATAAAATCATAATTGTATAGGGCTCAGAATAGTTCATGTTAGACAATACTACCCCTTTAGTCGTTTTCTAATCAAATGTTGGCAGACTGATTCAAAGCTTCCTGAGAGACACTGTCCATTTTACTGTAAAATTCAGTTTGTTCAACCAGTTTTCTGTCAGTTCTATGCTGACCACTATTTGAAATGCAAAACCATAATGATAACAGAAAATCTTAACTAAAAAAAAATCTAATTATCTATATTAATGTTTCTAATTTTGTATTTATTTTTTTTATTTAAGAAAAAATGTATGAAGTGTGACTAAACAAAGGCATGTACAGTTACACCCACTGCAGTTTTATGTCATGACTCCATAACTGAATATTGCTGCTGACCGTGTCCACATGTTTTATGACCAGTGGACCAAAGGGGTGTCCAGTACCAACAGGGTGTTCCTGACACAGTGTTTTTTTTTTCTTCTATTTTCTCATTTCTCTGCATGTCTTTCACAAGGTCACTTTGAGTTATGGAGGCTTTGAGAACAGAAGAAACGTGGTCAGCATCGTTGGGGGATTTTCTCTGACTGAAGACCCCACCAGGTGAGCAGCAAGTGTCTTTTTCTGCATTGACTTTCTGAAGGTTTCCCAAACAACCTGAGCTCCTGTGGAGAGCTCTGAACTAACTGAGTGTTTCATGAATCCTCCTGTCTGTGTGGATGGTAGATCATATTTGATGCTCTTCGCTGGCTGAAGTTAGGACCTAACAAGCAGACATTTAGCTGTTATCTGCTGGGCCTTAACACCTAGATTAAGCTAAAGCTAGTAGCAAACCTTAGCTTGGACCTCTTCAACAATGGTAAAATTCTCAGTCACAACTTTTAAAGAAACTGAAGTCAGTAAGACTGATTGTAGTGAATGTACGCTACAGTATAAGAGCAGGACAAAGGGAGACTTTGTCCTACAGATGGATAATGCTGTGATGTTTCTTTAAACTGCTGTGACATTTTGGATCTGGAGTTGAATGAAGGGATTTACACTACACAAAAACCGACATCAAATAAGGTTAAACTTTGTTTTAAGTCATTTAGAATAATCTAACTTATTTCTGTTTGCTTGAATATTGAGAGTGAGTATTTATCATTTAATTACCTTTCGATATTACCATTCACTAAGATTAATGCACCGTTAAACAAGTTTAATGTTCCTGTAAAGCACCTCAAACACCTCAAATGCTTTTGTGCGTGATATCATAAAAAAATTACAAAAGCCGATATAATGATATCGGCTTTTGTAGGATGTAGGATGATGGCATCCTACATCAAGAATAGGCTGATGGATGAACCTCCATCAGTCTGGAACAACAGGCCGGCATGTGCCAGAGCAGAACGGGTTCTGGAGCGAATCAGCACCAGAACAAAACGCTGCTAAAGCCTGAAAAGCTGTTCAGTCAAAAAGAAGCCATTAAAAGCAGAAGAAAAAGGCAGATTAGAGTCCAATGTAAAGACCATCATTACATTGGGGTCAAACCTTAGAATGCCGACCCGAGTAGTAATCCATACTGACCTAAAATGGGAAAGATTTAGCCTGGTTTATCAAGAAAAAAAAGGTTTATGTATTTTTATAGTTTGGACTGTATTGAGGTCTTAGTTTGAACATGTTACAGATGCAGATCTTGTCAGACTCGATCTCAGAGCTTGCATGCTAACCCATCACAGCCTTTTTGTTTTAAAAAAACTGACTGACTGACTCACTTAGCCTTCAGTCATAGAAAGTAGTTGTTTTTAGAACACCTGATAAAACATGAGATGCGACTTGAGAGATGCACACACCTTGACTCGTGGTAATACTGGACACACTTCCATGCTGAGTACAGGTAAAGCTTGACTTCTTAATACGGAAAAAACTCAACACTTGTGTCTCTGTCCATCCTGCAGATTTAAAACGGTCCACTGCCTTCTGTACCCAGACACTGAGTGGTGTCCAAAGTTAAAACCTGGACACACAAACTGAACATCCTGGAAACAACTCAGCCCAAGTGTTTCAGCAATAATTCAATATGTCAAAAATAACTTTGCTGTTCCTGGACTGATGTCATGTCAGTGAGGAGATGGTCCATCCGCTGTATTCCTCCTGATCCGGGAAGGGCTGGGGACAGCAGCCTCAGTAGCCTTCCTGCCCTGCAGCCCCCTGGTCCAGCTCTCTCTGGGGAATCCCACAGTGTTCCCAGGCCAGCAGAGGAATGCATTCCCATATCCTGACCTGGGTCTGGTCCAGAGGGATATGAACACCTCCAGAAGGAATCCTGACCAGCCAGCTCACCTGGCTCCTCTCTGCTGCTTATGGACGGCTAGTTATCTGCTGTTCTTTTGGTTCCACCCTGGTACTATGGTAGGTACATATTTTTATGCCATTTTTTTCCATAATTAAGTCAGAATTTCTGACTAAATGTTATAATCACCTGATGTCTGTTGCCAAGGCAACCCTTCAACCAGCAGCATTGTTAACTCGGGGAAACACCCAAAGATCTGGGGATACTTGTTGATGATCCTCAGACTGGTTCATTTTTTACCTTGCTCACAGACGTTTTGAAAAAAATTCAGGTTATGGAAAATGTGCAAATTGTGAGTCATTAGGCACACCTGGAAAAAAAACAACAAACAATCACCCTTCAATTTTCTATCTTCTGGTTTACTGACCCAAACTATCATTTCCACTCTGAGAACCGGACCTGCTCTTTCAGCCAGCACTGGATTGGAGAATTAGTCATTATCACCATCAAGCCCCGCCCCCGCCTGCACCAGCAGCTCACTGATTGCACAGGCATAAAAGCAATAAAGAAAACTATTCAGGGTGCAACTAACAGAGGAGTTTAGTTTTTTATTCGTATGCACATGGCAGAAAGAGATGAAAGCCTCACATGTCACCAGATCACATTTGGATTAATCCCACATTCAGCTGTCACAGCAGCCTGCTGGTTATGCCTGGAAAACCTGCAGGATATGAAGGAACTCTCTCTGGCCAAACGCATCAGGAGAATGAGAAGCAACATGGCAACACGGCACCAAGCAAAACAGACGCAGAAGAAGCTCAAGAACACATGCATAGATGAGGGTGATAAAAGATCCGGGCCTGATAAATTCACCTTCCTGTTGCATCTTTTTTTTTTTTAACACAAATTACATCAAAATGAGTTAAACTCAGTTAAACTGAAACCTGTTTAAAAGGTCATCCTGCAGTTTTTTTTGGCCATATTATTATTATTATTATTATTATTATTATTATTATTATTAATCATTAATGTGCTGAGCAGTATTTTTGCCTTCAGAATCACTGTGTGGACATGAAGATGTAAATGCAAAAGAAACACAGAATCAGCTTATGATTTAATGGAGCAGGTCACCTGATGTTTGTTAGATGGAAGACATGATAGAATAACCGGCTTGTTGAAACCTTCAGTAACTCTGAGGCAGGAGAAGTAATCATAATTGTTTGGTTTTTTTTAACTGTTACATTAGAGATTTTGCTCTGACTTTCACTTGTAGCATTTCCTGTTTTCAACTTTAGATGTCTCTCTAGACAAGGAGAGATCTCTGCAGGGAAAACACACAGAGAGCAGTTTAAAGATGGAAGCTGATCTGGACTCTTTACTGTTATGTGAAACACCTTTCAGTATTTTCATTTCCTTATAAAGATGTGATGTTTCAGTTTAATGAATGGCAGATTTTTTTTTTTTACCATTTGTTTGAATGTTTTATTAAAATGAAGGAAATGTTTAGGATTCTTGTAATAAATGAGTTATAGCTTCTCACATGTTAATTGAGCAGAAATGAAATGATCAAAACTCACTGCACTCTTTCAGTCTGTACCTGATAAATGCCTTTATAGACTCAGCCAAATATATTTTCCCAGTTTATTTCTTCTTTTGCACTCTTGTCACATACTTTATGTTATCAGCTGTTGTTGAATATAGTATTGTATTATAGTATTGATGTCAAATTGGATAAACTGTATTTTATATTTTTGTGTATAGTGACAGAGTCAGGACATATTTTCACAATCAAGGTGTAAAATCTGGACCTGATGCTATCAGGCCCAAGGGATGAATATGGCTCAGATTGTTAATCTGTACTTGTCTTTTTTTGTTTGTTTGTTTGTAGTTTTCATATACTGGGGTTTTGTGGTGAAGTTATTTGTCGTCATCTCACCTGATAGAATGGAGATGGGTGGTTAGTCAGAGAAACAGAAGGTGATTTTCTTCTTAAAAAACCTTCAAAGCTCCAACTTGTCATTGTGGTTCATGCAAACACTTAGAACCCTCTAAAGCTGTGCTTCCCTTCTCCTTGTGTGTGTGTGTGTGTGTGTGTGTGTGTGTGTGTGTGT
>NW_006799943.1:715380-719103 GCF_000485575.1 Poecilia formosa | reverse complement strand
TTAGGCTGTAGAAATGAATGGAAGTCAATGGAAAGTCCCCACAAAGATAGCAAAACAAACGTGTGTGTGCGCGCGCGCGCGCGTGTGTGTGTGTTGTCCAGGGTGTAGAGGAGCTCACAGGCTTGTTGTTTCTGAGTTTATCAAAACCTTTGACAATATAAAACTTTTCTCTCTTTGAAGTAGTCTGAAGAAAGGTGAGCTCATCAGTTTTCCACTCAGTTCATGAATTTCCCACATCATATTATGATCCATATGACCTCTGACTCCTTTGACATATCAAACAGATCTCTGTTTCACATGTTCCCATGTTAGGTTGGACATGGCTGCTTTCAACTCTTGTGATGTTTGCAAAGGTTGTTTGCATACAGAGACAATTAAATATCACAGGTTGAGAGTTTAAAATGTTTTTTGTGTTTGCTTGAACCATTGATGCTGTCAGTTATAAATCTGCACTGATTTGATGAGACACTAGCTAAAGAGAGATAATATGTTTGATCAAAGTGAAGATGTTAACATGTTAACTGCTGCAGGTAAAGTGATGACTGCTCATAACCTTCTACAGAACCCCTCCTCCTGAAATTTAAAGTGCTGTTAGAGGCAACCGTAGCTTTATTAAGCATAATCATCAGGAGTTTTTCCGCTCTAACCCTCTGTTTCACACTGAGCCTGATTCTGCCATGTGTCTCAGATAACAACCCACCGTGTGTGTGTGTTTCTCCTGTGTTTTTGTGTAAAGCAACAGGCTACCTCTGCACAGGAAGACTAGAACCCAAAAGCATGTGTCCCACTGCGGGTCGGTGGGTCAGACTGTTTCTGTTAACTCGTGTTTCTATATGCTGCGGGAGAAAATTAAAGCCTTCATCTTTCTGGCTGTTTCAGACTGAATGATTGTTTTTGAAGGTGGACATCACATTTCTCTGGGTTCATAAAAGGTCGCTCATTTCCTGCCATTAAACTCTAAAACTGGATGAATGGAAGTAGGAGACTGAGGATGTATATGTTGACTGACTTCTGCAAACATTTTTTAGTATCTCTTGTAAATCTGAAGATTTCTGGCAAATGACTGCTTGGAGAGCTTGACCTATGAGCGATGCATTCAAAGTTCTGAAATCAGCTATCATCCTCAAAGACTCCACCAGAACACACTGGACCAGATGAAGGGTCATTCCTAAAAAATCCAGGAAGTCTATGGTGAGGGTCATTCCAGACCTTCAAAACATCAGGCCAGAAAACTCAAGGCAATAAATAGGAGTTGATCTTTGAGAGAGCTGTAAGGGATCAGCTGGAGGAAGTGTCTTTTCAATGCAAACAAGCCAAAAATATCACTAAACTTAAGCAGAAGATAAGAAACCAAGGTTCTATGTGGGCTAGAGAGGACATGGACTGATTAATAACTGGACTGCAGATGTTTATGAGTCCCAATAAAACGTACAGACTTGTCTAAAGGAGATCAATTTCCACAGTTACTAGGCTGAAGCAGTCTGATTAATTGCGACTAATCAATGATTGAAATAATGTCAACTAATTTAGGAATTGATTAATCATTAACTGGAGTATACTGTCTAAAAAAAACGACCATTTGCTGAAAGAACAGCCCATTCAAAAAATTAATTTTGCACTCAAAATAAAAAAAACTAAACAAAACACAAAACTGTCTGTTCTATCCAGAAGTCATGGGCGGCAGTTTTACCTTCACCTGGTTCTAATCCTGTAAAAACAAACAAAACCAAATGGCTCTCTAAAGGAATGCTTAGGCAATAAAATGTTTTTTTATTTTATTAAAAAAAATCGAATTATTCATTTTCTTATGTATATCAAATATTGTATACGATAAGCTTTAGTGCTTGGATGAAAAATCCACAGAACGTGTGGTTAAGCGATTAATTGTCAGAATAATCAATCGAATAATCGTTAGTTCTCGCCCTCTGTGAGGCAGAGCGGCAAGACGGATGGCCGTCCTCCCGGATTCCCTGAGTGAGTGAGTCGTGGTCAGGTTATGACAAGCTGTAACAAATTTGTGTGTGTGTGTGTGCGCGTGTGTGTGTCAGCAATTTGTTGATGATTCCTAAACGCATCAGTACATGGAGTTGATTTGAAAGGTGTGGTAGCCCAAAACACAAAACTTTATCCTCATTATTCTGAGATTGCTAAATGATAATGGGAGATTATTTCAAAATTATGACAATTTTTTTTTTTTTTTTTTGCTTTTGTTTATTTATCAGAGTGGCAGGTGAGCTTCTTCAGAACCTGTGGGAAAAAAATGTGCTATGTTGAGGGTTTAGTTGAACGGTCATGTAAACAGCAGCTCATGCTCGGAGAGCAGCAGCTCTGACCTGGAAGTGAAACAGGACTTTCCTCCTGGACTTAAAGGTTGGTTTTCTGAACCTGGACCTGCCTACAAATCTCTTCACGGTATCAGTCACATGAAGGACTGTCTCAGTTCAAATGAACTGGAACTAAGACGGATCCACCGGAAACGTGACCGAAGTTGCTGTGTGTTGTCTATTTGCAGCTATCAGCCGAACCGAACCTCTCAACATGGAGATTTCACTTGCAGGCAAACAGGCGCTGGTGACAGGAGCAGGAAAAGGTGGGAATAATCCTCAGAGGACCGGGACGGTAACACCGGCATGCAGAGCGGGTTCAGTTATATGTTTATGCGGAAGTTGTCTCTCGTTCCAGTGTTTTTAATAACTATCTCACCATTAGCGCGAGAAAAACATGTTTTACGTGTCTAACGGTTTCAGCCCCATTTTACCGTCTTTACCGTTACATTCACAAGTCAATCTTTGACTGGAATATTCTATAAAGAAAAATTATTAAAATTAATTTAGTGAAACGGATCATTAAGTGATCCTCATCTTCGACCAGAAGAGATTCCTGCACCACGTGACGTCATAGGTCAGTTCTGGACTGGATGACCTGAACTGTATAATCTGTTTCCACTTTTTGAAAGTCAAATTAGAACATGTTCAGATATTCTGGAGTCTGTTCGTCTGACTTCATTACTTGGTTTCTCTGCTCTGAACTCAGGTCTAGTGAAACAAGTGGGAGGCATTCACAGATAGTGTTCAGTTTACTGAATTCACCACAGGCTATTTGACTTTTAGAAACATCAGAACGAAGATCAGGACAGTAACACTTTATTTGAAGGGGGGTGAATAAGACTGTCATGACTCTTTCATAAACATGACATAACACGTCATGAACATGAATAAGTCTTCATGAATATTTATGACTGTTGTCATAAAGCGTCATTCGGTAAATTATGACACTTTTAATACAAAGTTGACATTATTCAAAATGTCAGTCTTATTCACCCCCTTTAAATAAAGTGTTACCAAATAATATGTATATTTTTAACTTTGTAACTATTTGGTGTAGAAATGAAATGAATCCATTCAGTAATAAGGCTGCAGCCTGACAAACAGTGCCTCACTGGGAATCTATAAACGGACAATGCTTTAGTTCTCTATGTGTTCTTTATTCTCCATCACAATCCACTTATCATACTCTGGGTGTTTGAGGCTTAGTGGGCGATAAATTGCTACCACAGAGAAAGTTTCCTTACTGCTTTCAAAATAAATTGTTGTACAGTATTGTTAAAAAATGAAGTGATGAAAAGATTTTTGTCATTAAAAAAAAAAACATTTCCCTAAAACATTTTGAAAAATATTTGTGTGTGTGGAACTTCTGGAGATGATGATGCAAAGATGGATTTGA
>NW_006799943.1:704740-714862 GCF_000485575.1 Poecilia formosa | reverse complement strand
TATTTGATACAAACTCCCTCACAGTTTGGATTTCTGTAGTTTGCAGACTTCTTGTTCATTCTGTCTTGGCTTTCACCTTGAAAGTAAATACTCTGACCCTCCTCCTTCGCCCTCCTCCAGTGTCCAGCCATCATCCCAGTGTGTGTGGACCTGGCGGACTGGGCTGCCACCGAGGCTGCCCTGAAGGACGTCGGCCCCATTGATCTGCTGGTGAACAATGCCGCCTGCACCAAACTGCAGCCATTCCTGGAGGTCACGGCTGACCAGTTTGATCTGTAAGACCAGAATGACAACATTTTATTCTCCTAGATGAAGCTCAGGTCAAAGGATGAGGACAAGAACTGAGTTACTGGTATCAACCAACTGTTGGTGTTTTTCAGGCTGTTTAACGTGAATGTAAAAGCTGTGCTACACGTTTCTCAGGTAAAACAGCCCTAAAGTAAAATCTGCTTATTCAGCTGCAAATGTGCATCTACATTAAATTAATTTATTGAATTCATCAAAACACTTTGTTCACATTCTTCCTCACTAATGATTTCCTCAGAATAACCCTAAAACATCTGCCACTGGCACTCTGAGGTGGACTTTATGCTGTGCCACATGTAGCAAAACACAAAACTGCTGATGGCTGTGAATGCTTAACTCTGCAATACACACACACACACACACACATAGTTAGATAGGCCATGCAATCCTTTTACTCTAAACAACTGAAGCTATCTGTTTCTGTGTCTGTGGTAGATGGTGGCTGGTGGGATGAAGACCAGAGGGTCAGGCGGCTCCATCGTCAACGTGTCCAGCCAGGCGTCTCAGCGCGCCCTGAGGGATCATACTGTTTACTGTGAGGAACAGACAGCTTGACCTTCACCGTCTTCTCCTTCACCACACTTTGAGAAACAAACAGAAGAAATATAAATGAAATATTGCATAAAATAAAAGTGCAATATTTTTTGCCAGCCCTCTCAGAGAGTGAAACGCTCATTTTCAAGAGATTCATTGCACAGATTGAAATATTTCTAGCTTTTGTCCTTTGCAGTTTTAATGATTGTGTCTCATAGGTGAAGAAAAGCCAAAATTCAGTGTCTCAGAACGCTAAAATATCAGATTAGACCAATAAAAACGGATGCTTTAAGTGCAAATATCAGGATTCTGAAAGGTATGTATGTTTCTGTCCACTCAATTATTGGTCAGGACTCCATTTCCATGAATTACTGCATCAATGCGCCGTGGTATGGAGGCAACCAGTTGGTGGTTCTGTGTAGGTGTGATGGTTGTTGTGATAGGTGCCTTCTGCTCAACTCCTTTGTTGCTTTTCTGTTGTCTCTCATCTTCCTCTTCAAAACAGCCCAGAGTTGTTTGAAGGGGTTAAAGGTCAGAGGAGTTTGTAGTTCAACTTCATCCAGCTGGTCAGCAGATGAAGCATGAAGAGCTCTAGAAGTCCCGCATCCCCCTGGGCCACTTCGCAGGTCAGATACAAAGGTCACGACCTTGTCTCCTGGTCAACGCTGCATTGACTGTGGAAACCCAGTGGACCAGTACCAGCAAAACATGACACCCCACACCTTACCATGATTATGTCCTGCTGACCCAGAGTGACCCTGGAGGCTCAGGAAACCTCTGCCGGTGTTTTAGTTAATCAGCTGACTGGGGCTGACACCAGGAGTTTCCATTAATGACCTCTTCTTTTACACAATTCTGATTTTCTGAGACACTGAATTTGCATAATCATCAGAATGACAAGCAACAGAGGCTTTGGAAATATCCCTCTGTATTTTATGTGATTATAATACATAATGAGTTTTTCTTTCTGAGATAACTGGTCAGAAATATTGCACTTTTTCACAGTATTCTAACTTTGATGTACCAATAATCACTTCCAGTGAGAGTTGCTGTGTCATTCTGCCTTGCTCAGGTTCCACTAAAGGGGCCCTGGACATGCTGACCAAAGTGATGGCCCTAGAGCTCGGACCCCATCAGGTACTGCTTCACTCAAACCTCCAGGAAGGATCTGTTAAAGGAGCCCAACCTCTGTCTGTTTTAAACACCAGAACAGTTCCAGAGAACTCTTCTTGATCAGAGGACAGCTGTTCTTTTTCTCTCGTTTCCTGAAGCTGTTTGACCTCTAATCCAAAAGGCCACTTTAGAATTAAAGGTCCAAAAGTGGCCTCTATTCCAAAACAGTAGGTATCAGCATATTCTAAATAACATCTATATATAGGCAAGTACCTCTTAGCTTTAATTTAACCTTAACTTAAATATAACTTTGTCTGTAAAGCCTAAATTCAGCATGTATCCAGTCTGCCTAGCAACAACACTTGACAGTTACTGTCCGGAGTTTTTAAAAAGTTTTCTGCATGACCTCTGATATTATTTCCACACAGAAACATTCCCAGCTCATGTCAGAAACTCCTGTCAGTGTGTGTGTTGCTGCTCTCTGTGCTGACTCAGAAACTTGTTCTGTGGTCCGACCAGATCCGTGTGAACAGCGTCAACCCTACAGTTGTTATGACAAAGATGGGTCGCCTGGGCTGGAGTGATCCGGAAAAAGCCCAGACCATGAAGTCCCGCATCCCCCTGGGCCGCTTCGCAGGTCAGATACCTTGTGTCACAACCTTGTGTGCTCACAGTGTTGTTTGGTAATCTGTGTTCTTAAACAAGCAGCTTTCAGAGATTTTACCAATACTTTTATCTGAAACTTGACCAGAGTGGGACTCGCTTTCATCCTGACAGTTTATCACTTCAATAACTGAAATATTACTTCAGTATGCAAGTCCTCTTCATCCTTCACAGCCTTTTATCATTTCTTTAAAATTTTTACAATTTTCACAACAAAAAAAAATTACTTTAGAAAATCTAATGATTATCACAACTCTGAAAATGAGTTAGTGAACCTCTGCAGTATCCATACAGAAATCACCTGCAACTGCATTATGAGAAATATACCAACACCGACCAGACTGCTGAAACAAACTGTTAGAATTGTTCTTATGGTAAAATGTAATCTTGTTGATTTTCACATAGAAAACTGTTTAAAACATCATTTGAATGTTTTCTGAACAAACTAAGTTTGACTTACAGCTGAAACAAGATATTTACATAATGTTTTTATAAAACAAACAAGAACTGGCCTAATCGTTATGTTGTCTGGTATTAAAAGTCGATTTGAAAAGATGGGTCATTTAAAAACTGAATCAAGATCTTAGTATCAGTTCTAAAAGAAACGGGCAGCCAGTGGAGGGAATACATAAGTAATAAAAGCATGAATAACCACATCAAGGGCGTTATGGGGAAGATAATCCTTGATTTTACTAATCAGCATCAGATGATAAAAGCTAGAGTGGAATCTGAATCAAAGATCATCTAATGTACACACAACCAGACAAGTTCAATGATCTGCTGCATACTGTCAGCAGGTTTGATTTACCAAATAAAATAACTTGCAGAAAATTCTCTGGTTTCAATTTTCTCTCCCTTTTCTCCAAATTGAATAGATTAAATGAATGTAGTTTGTAGAAATTTGCTTGAGGCTGAAATGTGTGTAGAAATCAATGGGAAGTCCCCACAAAGATAATGTGACAAACATGCATGTGTTTGTGTGTGTGTGTGTGTGTGTAGAGGAGGAGGACGTGGTGAACAGCATCTTGTTCCTGCTGAGTGAGAAGAGCAGCATGATTAATGGAGTGGCCCTGCCAGTGGACGGAGGCTACCTGGCCTGCTGAACATCACCAGGACTTCCAGCTGATCAGAGGCAGACATGCTGACAGCTCAGAGCTTTACCCAAACATTCAGATGGTCCAAAATAAATGGGTTTATTGTTGTTGAATCATTTTTCTTACCTTGTCTGTGGGGTTCTGAACATCAGAAAATTACATCCAAGGTGCAAATGTAGATCTCAGTGAAATAAAAGCATAAAAAACAATACTGGACTGATTAAAGGGATCTTATCTATTAGCCCTCAGACAATTAAAATATAATATGATTATTCTAAAAAAACAGAATAAAGATAGAAATATATGATTCTGACAATAAAGTAATTGGATAAAAGAATGGCACATTCTGCAGATTTTTCATTTAACCACCCTAGTCTATTTATTACAATGGTAATATAGCAAATACTTAAAATTGCAAATAAACTAATTAATTCCTTTCACCACATTAAAAATTGTATTGCCTAAAAATGCTTGTTTACTGTTTTTAGTGAATGCTGGATCATTTGTAACAAATGATGAATCTGCAGCTAAATCTTACTAACGTGAAAAGCTCAGCATTAATACAGTGGAGGACTGATCTGTTAACAATGGGTGACTTTTTTTTTGTTCTTTCAGCAGCATATTTTAGAGACTGTGTAGTCCAGTTATTACTGATTACTAAATTAGTTGATTAGTTCAGGCTTCTCATTATTCTGGCAATTAGCGAACAGAAATATTTTAGGTAACTGAGCTAAAACAGAAAATATTCTGAGTTCATGTCAGACTGAAGAAAAAATGTTTTCATACATTTTAAAAAGCTTTTCAGTGAAGATTAAACTCCTCCCTTCACCACTCACATGCACTGCCTTAAAACACTGCAGCGTGTCAAACACATGACACTGATTCCTCTGCGTATCATGTCAAATCACGACAGCAAGCTATGTTCTTTACGTATACATTTGTATTTAGTATACAAAAATGAGTTTTTTAACCACACCAACATGTGAATTAATAAAAAAGAAGACAAACAGCTGAAACAAGTATACAAGTCATCTTACATTACATACGTACATGGCCGATGCATTTCATCGTACAAGCTCTCAGAAGATTTACAGTGGGCCAAACAACCAGAAAACTTCCATGCAATAATAGTATTACAGTTTTTTTTTCTTTTGCTGTGTTTCTCAGCTACATATCAACACCTTAGCTAGGCAGGACCACATGACATGATTCAACCACACAGCATGACAGGCAGCCCTGCAGGGTGAGGGAGACCACCCCCCTCCACCCACCCACCAACGCAGCCCTGCAACCAGAGAGAAAAATCTGCTCATAAAGGTGCAATCCGCACTGTTTGCTGCAATGACAAACTGCACAAAGATTGGCCCCTTTATACTATACACTGTTAGCAACACTTGTAAATTCAACATGAGCAACTAGAATTCATTTAAAGTTAACTGTTTTACTTTTAGAAAGGTACATATTTAGGTACATACAGATATTCCTAATGCATTGCGCATTCTGTACATCACTAGATGTCATTAAAACCCTTTTTTTTCTGCCTTAATGTTCACACAATTTTTGAAAACTCCCGTGTATTACTACAATATGAAATTGTACCAAAAACTGGACACTAAAAAACTTGGCTTAAAACAATGTTATCTTTAGTCGCCGTCCCAATCAACACCGTGTCACTGCTACCGACACGAGCCCGTTCACACACAAATACCAGCGTCTATTTACATGCCTGTGACAAACTCACTCACACACACACATGAACAGAGAGTAGATCTAATCAGTGGGATCATGATGACAGAGCATATTAAGACCATGCAAGCTCCTCCCTTCCTGAAGGCAGATCTCAGGCAGCAAGGTTGGACAGCTCCATGTTTGGCATGCTAGTCTGACGCACATCCACGGCTCCAGAGCAGGAAATAAGAGAAAGCTCTGCTGTTTCTGTAGGTTTGCCTTCTTACTGAGGATCACATGGTTTGTGATGTTGTGGTAGATTAATTTAACAGTCAGACACAGAATAGACCCAGAAACACTGAAGTATTTGATCCCCTGCAAAGCGGATGGAGTTTGGGCGACCACAAGGCACACAGATTACAATCAGTTCATCAATCCATCAGTAACAGATACTACCCAGGTGTTTTCTGTCTGCAGAATCAGTTTCTGACAGCAGCCCACTCAGAGAGGACATCAGGGGACAAGAAATTCAGTCTGAAGTTTGGTTGCTAGGTAGCGCCAGTTAATGACCATGCAGTGTGTTCAGTCTGCAGCTCCATGAAGGGTCCCACCTCCGGGTGGATGACAAACGAAAGGCCAGGAGCATCTGAACCACAACGGAATGGAATCACTACACTGACTAAGTGAAGGTCAAAGTTCAGCTCCCCATGGAGAAGGCACATGACCAGGCTCTTGATTCTGCAGGTGTCAGGTGGTGAGGAGATATTGAGATTAAAGCCAAGCTCTATGGCATCAACTCAACCTGCTGAGAGCTGGTAGGGCCGAACGATACGGCAAAAAAACCTGTCACAATGTAAGAGCTTCATATCAGTGGATATCAATTATTATTGATGCGTTTTTTGTTTTAAATATCTGAAGTACTACCAAACCGGTGGTGTGAATTTCCTGTTTTATCCAGTTTTCACTCCATGTTACTGTTTTTAGTTTTTAGCAGTTATGAGGAATGGTGGCAAAATCTGAAACAGCTGCTACGCAAGTTACTCAACAGGTTGTTGCTTGGTAACCAAAGACTAAGTGAGAAGGTTGATGTCACCAATGTGAGAGGTTTAGCAGCTAAAGCCTTTCCCCTGCCTACATCTCCCAGAGTGCTGTGCAGTTCTGGATATTGAATATTCAGCCCTAGGTACAGGATGAATGTAAGGGGCTGTAAACTGAACCATGACCAAGCCAAGCATGGACAAGAACACATCACCATGGCAACGGCTTCCAGAGCTCAGATCTGCAGAAGAAGTGCTGAAAGGTTTCTAGCGCTCCTTACTCAGATCTGTCTGACCTGCTGATGGTCCAGCAGGCCGCTGTGCTTCCAAACAACCTCTTCCACCACAGCAGGTTTTGATCAAATACTTCTGAAGAAAATTTGAATCAAAATTGCATTTTATTTTCTGGATCTTTCACTGACATTTTGTCTCTCTGTGTTAAATTTAAACTACAACAGAAATTAGAGACTTTTCATTTTCTGAAGGCAAGCCTACAAAGCAGCTCTGATTTCCTGACTGTAGTTGAAGTTTCCCACTGATTCTTGTCTAAGATCAGCTGCTTGCCAGAACTGAGTGCTGAACAGCAGAATCACTGGTTTGATGAGCCTCACTGGCACCAGATGAGCTCTCAGCCCAAATCCCAGCTTCTAGGAAACCAGGAAGTCGAGTTAAGTGTTTCAAGCTTAAAGAATTTCCTTCGAAAATGAAAAAGCTACTATGACATCACCATCACAATGTGACTTCACATTGTTTCTATACAAATGAAAATGAAGGAAGGCAGGTGAGAAGTTACAGCTGAGCTAAATTCTCATGGATAAATAATTATAGCTTAATCCATCAGTTAGCATAACCACAGTGTGTTACTCTGACTGCTCGCAGCTTTTCTGTAAAAAATGACAAACAGGCTGGAGATGATCATTGGGCATCTTTTTTATAAAGCCTCAGATCACATGATACAGCTGTGTTAAATATTTTACCTACTTCCTTTAGGCCTAAAACATAAGCTGTGCTTTCTGTTTTGACCATAAGCCGCCACATTAGTCTGAGCTGCAGATCTGAACTCAGCGGAACTTCTTACCATTCTCAGGTGGTCTGACCAGGATGTTTTTACACAGCTAGACATGTTTATTATCTCAAAGTTCAGCTCAGAAAATGATAGCTGTGATATGCTGCGTTCCAGTTGTACTCAGAACTGGGAAATTCCGATTTCCTGGTCGGAAAATTCAACTGGAACGCTGTCTGAAGTCAGATTTCCCAAAGGGAAAGTGGAGCAACTCCAACATTCGTGCTTCAGTATGGCTGCTCCTCACATCAACAATAGTAAGCTGAGGTGGAAAAATGTTTATTTTGCAAAACATACATGTAAGAAAAAAAATCAATATTACATGTAGTGCCTGTAACTCTAAACTGAACAAATTAAAAATGGTGTTTCCTTATGAAAAGTAAAGCTTAAAACGATGTTTGTAAGAGATACTGTGAACAATGTTTATGAGCGTTGCCATGTTCAAATCCCGACTTTCTAACTGGAAAGCCAGGTCTGACGTCAAACCCAGCTCTAAGTTCTGTCTTCCGTGGTAACTGGAATGCAGCATTAGCAGCCAGAAGGTTTTCAGTGCTGAATGAGCTGATCTTAGACAGGGAGCTGAGGGTAACTTCAACCCTGAACATATCAACACCTGACGTTCTGTGTAATTACCACTGCGTTAATTTAAGCAAGCATGGTTGAGAGAGAAGAGAGCAGTAGAAAGACGGTTGTGGAAAGCTGCAGTCCTCCTGGCAACAGTACAACGGAGACGGACAGTCAGTGCCATTCACAGGGAACCTACCATCTTATTCAGGAATGGTTAAAAAAATGAATGTTGGTCATCTAACCAATATGGTCCTGAAAAATAAAAAAAAAAGACTACAGAAAGCAATCACTGAACTGCACACTCACTCTCACCAGTTTTAGCTCTCATTCTCTCAAAGAAAGTGTGTGTGTTTTTCATGATGATGTGGTGTTGCAGCAGTGCCTCTTCCTCAGAACATGGTGCATCTCTTCCCTCTCTTCTTCACTGGTGGAGGGCAGAGCACGGCTCGGATGGCCTCGTCAAATACTGTCTTCAGGCCTCGCTGGGTCAGTGCGGAGCACTCCAGGTACTTCACAGCCCCTGAGGACCAGGAAGACATGGTGAGAGAGAAGGGTGAACATCCTAGTTCTAACAGGAGGATGCCCAACATGTACTCTACATGTTTACAGACAGAGTATCTGAAAAGGACATAGAGTTTAAGGATGTTTTCACATCTGATAGTCTGATAGACTCGGTTCGACTGAGGACCAAAGTTGCAATGTTTGTTACATTTTCAGATGCTCCAATTCTCTTCCACAAGACTGAGTCAAACAAATGAAACCCTTTGAACAACCTGTGCCCCCCACCCTCACCTGTGGGGGCGCTGCGCCAAGAAACACAACACAAAAACCTCTGAAGAAGACACAGCACAATTTCCTTCTTCACCAAAATGTAAACGAAAAACAAGCCTTTTGTCCTGCTAGTGCTAGACTTGCATGTTTGCTTTGGTTGTATTTACCCAGAATGCCCTGCGCTGTAGTCCGCTTCCTGCTTTTGGAGTGCATCCACATATGCATTTGAACCGCACCAGAGGTCAACCCAACTGAACCGAGACTGAGGATTGAAAGCGGACCAGAATTTGCTTTTATGGATCACATATGAGTCTGACCGCACATTGATCAAAATCTGTCCTGCAGAAAAGCTGAGACACTGTTTAGCGATGACTCTCCTCAAGCAGCAGATTTACTAATTATTAAAATCACATATGACTGCACCATTGCAGCAGCCTTTCCCATGTCCACCCACTTACATGCTGCAAACACAGGGAGGGTGTGTGAAAATATACATTCCAGATCACCATCACACACACACACACACACACACACACATATATATATATATGTCAGGGTTTCCCCCAGAAAATTGCTAAGCCCGGTGGTGGGGGCATCGAGGTGGTCCACCGGTGGTCTACCATGTTTTTGTATTAAAAGATGTTAAGTTGACAGAAAATATTAAAGTATTACTGTGTAATTATATGTTACAGGAAAACATCTCCAGTGAAATGCTATTTAAACCTGCAACTAGTCTAAAAACAACAAATTTGCACTTCTGTTTAATCTAAATTAAGTCAGCAGCTCCATCAGGCCTCCAAGAGTTTCAGGGGCCCCATAAACGCTAATATTTTAAAACAAACCACAGATACATAAATGTAACACTTGTTTATTGAGATTATCAATGCTGTTGAACTTGATTCAATTTCAGCATACATAAATTAAAAGATTTTAAATTGTTTAACATTTAAATGCAAGATTTTAAGGAGCTGGCAAGTTTACTTTGTAAAACTTCAAGGAACAATATTCATAGTTAGATTGTTTTGTTACCATAGCAACAATCTGATGCTGTGAGTTTAATCTTTGAATTTACAAATACAAATTAGTAAACTGTGATTATAACTTATTTAATTGGCCAACTTATTATAGGCTGGCCAATTAAACTACTCCCTTCTGCCATATTTCACTAACTCTAACACAGAAGCTGTTAGAGGTGCTGATGATTTTAGCAGGTTGAGGGGCCCCTAAGTCAAAGTCTGCGCAAGGCCTCATGCAGCCTTGGACCGGCCCTGCACAATGAGTAAATCCGCTGCACTGCGCAGAGATG
>NW_006799943.1:695984-704279 GCF_000485575.1 Poecilia formosa | reverse complement strand
ATATATATATATATATATATATAAAAACTTAAAATAAAGTTGACTGTGTAATTTAACAACTTGAAATTGGGCATCTCTCTTTAAAAAACTTCTGCTCTTTTTGCCACTCCACCTTCAGGAAGTCATTACAACAAGGCTCCTCTATTAACCCTTTAACAATGTTTTTAGCAGTACTGCACTGAGAAGTAGCTCCTATCAGCAGATGTACAGTTGTACAAGGTGTTTGCTAATTGCTGCTGGCTAGTCTGAAGGAGCTGAGTGGGGAGTGATGTGGAGGGCTGCTCTGTGAGACTGAAGCCTGGAAACTGTGACTCCAAGGAGGAGCTGCACATCAGAGGCAGAGCTAGGTCCATCGAAGTGTTTTGCGCAGCTGAATGGTTGCCATGGGGATTGAAGGATTTTTCCCAAACACGTATGAAAGAATCAAAGCAACACTCCAGGTATTTTTTTGATGAGGAAATAGCATTACAGCTAAAAAGAGTCAATTTTCCATAATACTGTCCCTTAAAGATCAAACCACCACAGTGGCCACTACATCATATCTAAAGAAACGCAAACCCTGCATAGTAAACTACCTAAATTACCCATCCTTCACTTGGAGTTCATATTCTCCATTCTAGCAGCATTACTCATAAATGAGTGCTAACAAATGTGTTCTGTCTGCACTGCTCTCACCGATCTCCCTTGCCATAGCCAGACCCTGAGGATAGGTAATGGGAGACAGCTTCTTGTCCCGCAGCCTTTCGATGGTGTCCTTGTCATCTCGAAGGTCCAACTTCGTCCCCACCAAGATGATGGGTGTGTTGGGGCAGTGGTGTCTCACCTCTGGGTACCA
This sequence comes from Poecilia formosa, assembly GCF_000485575.1. Taxonomy (NCBI): domain Eukaryota; kingdom Metazoa; phylum Chordata; class Actinopteri; order Cyprinodontiformes; family Poeciliidae; genus Poecilia; species Poecilia formosa. Next base: position 703,444 of record NW_006799943.1, on the reverse strand, counting down.
CTACAGCACCAGAGGCACACACAGGGCCGTGTGCACAAGTGGATTTACACAGAGACAATGTCAGTGGAGACAAGAAACAGGAGAGTTAACTGGAAGCAGAGGACAAGTGTTACACGCCTCTCCACAAGGATGAGCGACATGAAGGAGTCAATATGAAAGGTTAAAGCTGCAGTATGGAACTTCAAAAATATGTTTTTTACATATTTGTTGAAACTGTCACCATGTGATGACAATTTTTTTCACAGATTATCTGTCTCATGTTACACCGATATAGTGACAGCTTCAGCAAATATATAAAAAATATTTTTCATAAAAGTTATCTACAAATAATTTGTAGGTTGAACAATTTTGAATGACATGATGAGGAAGTTCTGCAGAGGGAGGTGGGACCTTGTTCAAGGTGTGATTTCACATGAGAGCATTTCTTTACGCTCAGCACGCCAAACCTCAGCGGCCGCCTCTCCCTCCGCAGAGCGCTAGCACTGCTTCAGGCCTCGCTTTGCAACGGCTCTCTGCTCCAGCTTCAGACGGAGTCAGCTTAACGTCTGACCATTCCAAGCCGAGGACTGAGCAGCTGCAGTGGCTGTCTCTAATGCCAGGGGGCGCTATAGATGTGCCTCCTAGTGGTCAGACTGGGCTCAAGCGGGATAATGGAAGGGGGCGGGCGGTCAGTCAGCGTACTGACCTTAGCTCGGACGTTCTCAAAGGAGGCCGGACTGACCAGGGAGAAGCATATCAAGAACACATCCTGGGAGAGAATCAGAGAGATCGCTGGTTGACAGGAAATCTGTATGTTTGTGTGAGTGTGTTCGTGGCCACGAAAAGGTTTGAGTTTATTTATAGAATAACTGGATCAATTAATTTCTGGATCACTATCTATAGGCCAATTATCAAATAATATGAAGCTTTAGATTCTGTGAGCTACAGGAAGTTGTATAATTTCTGTTTTATTTTACGTTACATTTCCTTATACCAGACGGTCAGTCGTGTGTTTTTCTAAAATATTTGGATATGTGGAAATTTAATATCAATTTTTAAAAGAACAAACAGTCATAAAAAATTAATAAAAACCTTATTAAAGTGTTCTGTTAAATATAAACAAACACTTCCCGCAGGTCTTTCTGTGTGTCTTTAAAATAGACTTTTTCTTTTCTCAACATTTAACACTATTGTCTTATTGATAAAGCAACTGAAAGCTTTTTTCCAGGAAAACACCCCATTAGAGATAAAAACATGATTGTTTTACATATTTTTCTTTACTTTAGTTTCTTAGATGTGCTTATTTTTATCCTTTGCAGCGAATTATATACTTATTTATTTTAATCATTTTGCGATGCTATTTTCTTGACACCGGCAGAGTCTGGTCGGTGACCAGAGGCCCAAGGCGCGTTGGCGGGAAAACAGTTCAAAATGGATGTGGAAACATTTGTTTTTCAAGTTTGAAAATATACGACTCAGAATATTACCATTATAAGGAAATGGGAAAACCAGATGTTACCTGGCAGCTTTGTTGGGAAATTTAGTTGAAGACAAAAAAGTAAGCTAAGTATTTTTGTTGTAAGTTGCTTAAAATATTTACATAATGAATATTTACTGTATTATGAATTCATTTAGGTATAGTCAGTAATTTATTTGAGTTTTTATGGAGTGATACGCCACCTACTGGCTTAAATGGTTAACTGCATCTGTCTAAACTCCACAGATATACTGATTAGTTTTGTGTAAGCAAGGGGTGCCCAAAGTCGGTCCTCGAGGGCCGGTATCCTGGACGTTTTAGTTCTCTCCATGGTGGTAGTAACAATCTTCTCAGCAAGTCAATGTTCTTCTTAGGCTTCTAATGAGCCATCATTTGATCCAGGTGCGTTAAACCAGGGAGAGAACTAAAACCCGCAGGTTGCCGGCCTTCGAGGACCGACTTTGGACACCCCTGGTGTAAGCAAACATCAGAACAATTTCCCTTTAAAATGCAACAGAAATGAACTTTCCTTATGTAGCCTCTAATGGAGTGTCCTAATTTCTCACTTGGTTATATGAACCTATATGTACATTTGTCCGTACAGTTGTTCCTACATGACAGTGTGTGAGAGAGGAAGTGATTTTGGGAGGAAGGAGTCGGAGTACCGTCTGTGGGTAAGACAATGGTCTTAATCTATCATAGTCCTCCTGTCCTGCCGTGTCCCAGAGGCCCAGGTTCACTGGCTTCCCATCCACCATTACATTGGCAGAGTAGTTGTCGAAGCTAGAACAGACAGGAGAGCACACAGTCAGGAAAAACAAGCATGAATTGTACAAACTCCCAGCTGATCTGAGTCCTGATAAAGAAATGGATGGCAGCAAAAGCAGATATAAACCTCAGGATTAGATCAGAGGATGTTCAGACAAGGCTCTGGAGAAAAGCTGAAACACCCTTTAGCTACAGTTCTAGCTACGTCAGACTCTTTTTCATAAATTGAAAAAGAGTCACATCACATGACTTACATGTGATGTGTAAGTCACATCACATGTAAGTGATGTGACTTACATGTGTTTTTTTTTTTTGCTCTTCATGATTCACTTTTTGATCTATGTGTTATATGTTAAATAAGACAATGCAAAAATCAATGTAATTAATTAATTACATTGATTTTAAGGCATTACAAATTTTAATGCAATTAAACACATTTATTTTATGTACAAAAGTCCCAGTCAGTAAATACATTATATATTACATTATCGACGTGACCTTCATTAAGGTCTACGGTTGTTCTTCACACCGTGACTTTATGGCAGAGGGTTTCCACTAACTGCTTCGGTTTCTCTTTGTTTCTGGTAAAGAAATAAAGACTTTGTGTTTTATCCTGGCCTGTTGATTTGTGCTTATCATGATAGAGGATATACTTTCTTTTGTATATTCTACATGCAATGCTTAACAGAGAAGGTTTACTAATTAGTATTCTACTCGTTATTTTGTAGCACCATCATCCCTAACTGTCATGGTAAACTGTCATCAGCACGAGTTGCTTTTTTTCTTCCTCCAGTGTTAGTATTTACGGCTCACTCACACAGTGGGGATGTATTCACCAGGAAAGGCATTGGTGGTGTAGCTGATCAGCAGACAGGTCTTTCCCACAGCCCTGAGGAAGAAGAGAAACGAGGGCACATTAATCAAACAGGTCCATACATGCACAAATGGAGCAGCCATGTCTGTACGGAGTGTTGGACGAGTCAATAATGTCTGACATGCCTGGAGGTGGCGTGTGTGGATAGGCTACTACTCCCCTCCACTGGGCCGCACACACACTGGCCCAGATTCATGTTGCCCGAGAACACAGTGCCCCTCTGTGACACAGCCTCCACCCACTACTGTGAGCACAAGCTCATTCTCACACACACACAGGACTCCTATACTGGACTCACAGGCTGCAGGACTGTCCTCAGACTTGACGATAGCATGGACATTAACGATAGTACTGTTAATGCAAAGACCCTGTAAATCTGGGAGACTGGCCCCAAACAATCACACACTGTTTCCTGGCTGTTCAGACTCTGAGTGGGAGGGGGTTTGGGAAGAGGGGGGCAAAGGCAGATTACTCTAGGAAAAGGAAACACTTGGTTCCAGGATTGGAAAGATGTCCACTTCCAGTCAGAACAAAGGCTTGTGCTTTGGCAATGCCTCCAACTAATTTTTTATTAATGTCCCTTTTGAAAAGTACCATGTTTGATTATTCATTAACTATACAGCCAGCCCTCCATGAAGGTTTATGTTGACTTTAAAATACAAACCAGAGGGTAAACTCAAGCTAAAATATGATGGACATTAAGAGAAATCACTATGATATTTGTCCAACAGCTGTGTAACTGCAACATGCCTATGCTTTAAACTTGTATTCAAACCACACAGTTCAATTACAAGACACTAAACCTCTGTAAAAGAAAACAACATGTGCTGAAGAGGTTGCAGTTAACTGAAGAGCCAATCCACTGACCTAAAGAAAAATGGAGCAACATTTGAAAGCAGCATTGTTGTTTTTAGGGTCAGGGGTCTGAAAACAAAACTGAATTTGTCACACTACAATTCAGTTCATAACACATCATCTCTTCTTTATAAACAATGGGGAAAAAACTTCAGTCAATCCAAAGTATAGTTCAGGTTGAGTTTATTATTCAAATTGATTGAAAAGTTTCTATCTAAGGAAGCCCAAAAGATTGAGTCACTGACTTTCCAGGAGAAACATGTAGAAATAGTACCTTGTACTGTGTCACTGACTTTTCAAACATCCCTCACACTGAGCATGCATGTAGCGACAGTGGAGAGGGAAAAGTTCCCTTTAATATGAAAAAACCTCCAGCAGAACCAGAACCTGGCTCAGAGTGAATGGACTCAAGCCTGAAGCATGGAGGCTCAGGCATCACGATATATGGATGTTTCTCAAACTGTTGGGTCCATTTACCATGAAATTAGAGTTTCAACATGCCAGCGACCTCAAACACACCAGTAAGCAGCATCTTAGTTCTATGCCAGTGACTCACAGTCCAATAACTGGACTTTAATGGAGTCCAATGGTCCTGACCTGGATCATAGTGTCAGAAGTTGGTCGACTTCATGCAACCCAGAAACTCCCACTGTGTCAGGCATCAGCTTTTGAATCCTATAAGTTTATTATTCACTGTTCTAAAATTGAGCTGAATGTTGAACATCTATCTGGATTCTACTGTAATGTAGAATCTTTAGGGGTGTGATGATGGGCCTCAGTGGAAAGGAAACACTTCCACAGAAGAAGAGAACCCAGTGATCATCCCATAGTCTTCTGATTAGCTCACAGCTAACTTCCTGAGCCCAGCTGATAAATAGTAGTAAATGTGACCAGTGATGCCTAATTTATTACTGAATATTTTCTTGGTTTTAAAAGTTAAAATCTATTTGTTTAAGGAAGTTGTTAACAAATTACCAGTAGGTACTGTAATAATAAGATTATTCTAAGAATAATGGAGTAGAAAAGATGTTTTGGTCAGAATTAGAAAGAATAGAAAAGAATAGTATGAAAAAGTATGAAAAGTAATGAAACCAATATAACAGGTTTCATTATTGTGTTATATTGTTTGTGTTTTACGTCCTAACAATGTAAAACACAAACAATATAACAGGATAATGAAATTTATTACAGGCCTAAAAACCCAGGAGAAACACAACACTGAGTCTCAAGGAAGTCAGCAGGCTGTCAGAGGCCACAATCAGGCTCTCACCATGCCACAACCCCAGGCATCTGTGCAGACACACAAACACACACACACACACACACACACACACACACACACAAATACACACATGCACGCACGCACGCACACACGCACACGCGTGCGCACACAGAAAAAAAAACAGAACATGCAATGAATGATAGAAAAACACACAAATATTGAAAGCATATAACAGATGTACCACTTAACATAAAACTAGAGAAAATCAGATTTGATGGCTCTGAAAACAGGTTAGTTTTCAATCAACCTTCAACAAAGATCCAGGAGCTGCAGGCCCCTGGAGCTTTGGTTGAGCTGTCTGTCTATAAATCTTGGTATTGATGTTTGTATGGAGCTACAGGAAGGACAGAACCTGAAAACTCACCCTCTGCAGCTCGGTCCGCTACGTCGTCTACAGTCCTATGGTAGTTGCAAGTAAAACTTCACCAACATAACTAAATAAAACCTTTTTTGGGAAATCAAAAACAATCTAAAATTTCAATGAGAAGCTAAAACATTTGCCCTCAACTGGAAAGAACAAAAGCAGCAGTGGGAACATGTCAACACTCCCTTCCTCCCAGGACAGAGGAGAACCTGTAGTCATCAAAGCAATATGAAATGTTCATACATATTGATGCTGGTGGCGGTCCATACTGCTCTTTACAGGTAACACTCCAGGGGCCCCTCAAAAGGGCAACTTTGGTTCTCATTGTAGAGACGCAACTAGGTTGCTATTTACATGTGGTAATGTTACACAAACCAACCAAATAGAAGAGACAGCAACACGACACACACTACACACTTGGGTTTAGGCCTGGGTAATAAATAAATAACAATATGTATTACAATAGGAACATGATCAATTTCAATAGATAATACATCTGATGGAATATTCAATATATAGAATATTCACTTAACTCTGAGCCAGAACTGCACAGCATTCTGGGAGATGTAGGCAAAGAAAGGCTTTAGCCACTCAACCTCTCATGGTTGAGCAGCTAGCATCAACCAACTCACTCACTCTTTGGTTACCTAGCAACAACCTGTGGATTAACTTGCGCAAGATCAGTTTCAAATTTCACCACCATGCAACATAACTACTTAACAACAAAAATCAATGGTGTGGAGGGAAAACTGCGGAAAAAACTGTAAGCCCTACCAGTTTGGCAATATTTCAGATATTTAAAACAAAATAGTAATCACTAATTATCGACATGGACTGATATGAAACTCTTATATCATGATATAATTTTCAGCCCTTCAGTATTCTTGGGCTAATACTGAAGCCAACTCAATCTAAAAACCAGGAAGTGGGAGGAACCACTACCTGCCTTTTGGTATGGAAAGCCAGTGAGGACAAATCAGTAGCTATGCAAACAACACCTCCATCCATCCATCGATCCATCCGTTTTCTACACACCCTTGTCCCTTAGTGGGGTCGGGAGGCAAACAACACCTTTTGTTTGGAAATGATAAAAATGAGAAACAGAACTTGTCATTCTGAGTGAAGACACACAGGATGTGAACACGTCCATTCATGGTGTGAGCAAGCTGCAATTCTTGTCATGGCAGCTGGCGCCCAAATGGCTCTAGAAAACCACAACATTTAAGAATAACTGGGAGCAGCTCTACAACATGGATGGAGTGAAAGTGTGTGTGTAGCACAGCACAGGCTCATTATCAACACCTACAGTGTGTGGGCTGTTAGCGGTTTCACATCTGTACAGTCTGTACCAGAACTCAGGAAAACTCATCACTAAACTTGTTCCAAGACGTCCAATCTAAGTAAGGCACTTAGATTGGACTGATGAGTGCAATATACATAAACTTGATTAATTGATATTGTGCAGCTCTAGACAGGCATCTAAAAAAAGTTTAGATGCCTTTAAAAACAAATGATACATCTATTCAGTCTTACAGACATTTCTTGAGTTTAATTTTATTTCAGTTCTACTTAACAGTTTTTGCAACTTTTCTAAGATCTTTATATTGTTTTGCATCTGTATAGGAGTCCACAGTGAGCTGTGGGTTTAAAACTGCACACTATCTATGATACTACTTTAAGATTTAAGTGGTTTTTTATGTAACATGAATAATTCCTTTCAGCAGGTTATGTGTACATTCTGAACATCACAATCTATGCTGCAAGTTATGGCGTCACAAATCTCTAGAATTACAGGATTTATTCCAGAATTATACCGATGAGGAATTTACAGCTGTGAATTTATTATATATATATATATATA
>NW_006799943.1:659476-695590 GCF_000485575.1 Poecilia formosa | reverse complement strand
TGTATTCTGACATTCAGCCTTTTTGAACAAAATATGAGTATTGACTCATTCAACATTTATGAATATATCTAGTAAGAACAGCAGTAAGGATCGTGAGCGGTGACCGCTGCAGCAGGCAGGAATCTGGGCGCTAGAAGACAAGGGGCTGTGTGAGCGGTTACAATAGCGGGGCCTGCTTGCTGCTGGCAGGGAGGGCCACGCATTCCTCAGCGTGCATCAGCACTTCAGCCTGCCTCCACTGGCCTACGATGGCCGTGTTCTCTGCGAGGCTTCCCGAGGCGCCCGGCTCCTCCCTGCACGCTGCAGCGGCCGGGATGCAGCCAGAGAGCCGCTAACAGAGGGGCGAGCCGACCGCTAACCCGGAGAAAAACGGGCCAGCCGATGCAGTGCTCCGTGAGCCCTATCCCTTTTCCCACATAGCATCCTCCCATCATCCATCTGTCGGCGGCCGCATCACATGAGCAAAGCTCCGCTGTTGGCCCGTATCATGTAAAAGAGCCCTTACCCGTCGCCGACCACCACACATTTGATCGCTTGCATTTGGACAGGAGCTGGACGCTTTCCGGGAACCGGGGCTGGACAGTTCAGGGATCCGACAGTCCGCGCTGAGGGATCGGATGAGAGCAGCGGGTTAGTCCGCTTGGCGATGAAGCCGCAGTGAAAGAGGTCGATGACGAACTGCGCCGACTTTCTCCGGGAACAACCGAGTGTTGTTAAAGGGACAGGCCGGACAGAGAGACAAACGGTGGAAATGCCGCGTTCCAGGATGTGAAAATGACGTCACAGTCAGCCTGGCGGTTTTCCAGTTAGACGTCAGAACACAGGTGGGATTGTTCCAGTGATCAGGCTAACATCTGCTAACAGATACTAAACTGACAGCTGGCCCAACGTACTACAGAGTAGTACACTGTTTGACTTGGGGCCCCTGTTCCTGTCCCATTACCACCAGAGGGCAAAGTAGGCTCCACCTTAATGAAGAGTTGCACTACTTCAACATTTTTACTCAAGTAAAAGTAAAAAGTGGCTTTCTAAGAATTTACTCAAGATTAAAAACGTATTTGGTGAAAAGGCTCATTTAGTTCTGGCTAACAGATCAAAACATCTGTCTGATTATGAAAACATGATGCAGACGAATATAGAAAACTATAAATACATACTATTTTAAAGACAAAAATAACAAAAGAATACACATAAATGATGTAATTAAAAATAAATTCAGGTATATCGAGCTCCAACGAAGCCATGTCCAAACTCAGACTATCACAGAGAACAGCTGCAGAATAATCTATATCCAACTTAGTGAAAACATAAAATATATCCGATAATGTAATCAAAAAAACTGAAGGAAGAGGTACATTTTATATTATCCTCTAACCTTAGATGTTCTGTAAAATTGTAACTATGGTAACACAATCAATGAAGATCATTATTTGGAAAAATAATAAAATAAACACTTGTACTGATAATGATAGAAGAAAATAGACATTTATTTTGTTTTTTGACAAAATCACAAAATGGAATACATTTGAAAAAATAACATGATACAAAATATTTCGTTGTGATATAAAGATGCAATTAGAATACAAAGTTTGTGTAAAAATTAACCCTATGATCCAATCAGAGGATCATCTTGCTTCACTTCCTCTAAAAAAATGGAGCTCACATTTAGAAATATTTGTAAACTGGTGAGCAGGAATGAGCACGGTACATATTCGAGTGCCAACGGCGCTAGATGATCAGTCACATAAACTAGCAGGAAAACAGACAAAACAAAAAAACATCACTGCCTCACAAATAAAGTTGTTTACTAAAAACAATAAGCTTCAAGATTCCCAATACTGTCCTTCTGCTGTTTCCTTTTACTGACCCAAAGGGGAAAGTTTTCATCTTTCAATCCTGTCAGCAGAAAATAAGGAACTGAGATCAAACAACTGATCTGAGCAGAGAGATTGATTTCAACCATCATATATTAAATTAAAAGCTATTTATTGGTACAGTAATATTGCTTTACTCTTCAAAACCTTGTTTAGAATGTGCATGAATTTACACATTTAGCAACATAAATACAAAATTTGATGACATTTAGTGAATATCTGGGTAAAGAGCAAACAAATGCTGATGATCAACAGACTTTCTCTGGTTTTTATGTTCATAAACTTAAACCCAGACCTGTTCTGCTTCATTCCACTGAAAACTGAACCTCCAGACAGAACACAACCCCTGAACTGGATCCATTAATCCCTGGTGTTTATGTCTGTATCAGCACTACCTCAGGCCAAAAACTGACAGACATTTTAATGTTTACAGTCTGTAGGGCAGTGGAGCAGAAAGAACAGAGCTGCTACAGCTGCACCATGAGAAGCTACTGTCTCCAGTCATCATCACCATGGTGACCATGGGACAAGAAAAGAAAAAAAACAAAAAAACTTTGCATGAATGTTGTCCACCTCCAGTTACCACACAGACACTCCCAAACATACACCAGAGAGCAAAGGGACCAGAGTGGGGAGGATGAGCCCCAGCCTGGTCAAAAATGAAGACTTATGGGTTCAGAGCTCTTACTGACTTCTAATGTCAGCGTTTCATGGCGTCTAAAATCTGTCAGTCAGTTCCAGTGAGGTGTAGTGACTGGAGCAGCAGCAGATGTTCACTGGTTATGAGTGGGATTCCTCTGGGCTACTTGTTGGGGCTGCTGTAGCGTCCCAGCGGGGAGCCTTGAACGTAGCTGAGGATGGCGCTCTGCAGATAGCTGGCTCTCTGGGCCTCGTCCTCCTTCATCCGCTGGATCTCCACTTCCTTCAGCCGCAGCTTTTCCAACAGGGAAGACTTTTCACTCTCTTTGTCAAGAAGCACTTCACGGTGATTATTTGTCAGAACTACGAAAAATGAAACGCACAAAAATGGCATGATATGTAACAAGTGTGTAGTTTTATGTAATAAATTAGAATATTAATGAAAATTTCATGTATTTCAGTAACTCATAAGTTATATAATATAGAGACCTCCCACATTTTCTATACTTTTTTTTTGTTCAAAATATTATTATATAGTTTAAGGTATGAGAACTTTTTCTTGTTTTGTAAATGAATTAAAACCGAAAACATCCAGATTTTTCACTCTGTAAATACATTCATAATCTTCAACACATTTTTATTTGGAGTGAAGTGAAAACTGGATGAAGTTTATGAAAATACGCTATTTTTTGTTAGAATTATTTTTTACTATAGGTTAAGATACAAAAAAAACCACCAAACAAATAAAACTAAACTTCTTGTTTCAGCTAAAGTTAGGATGATCTAAATTATTTCTGTTTTGTAAGTCAGAATTTTCTATACATTAAGAACACTATCCAATACAAATAAGTGAAGCTAATTTACAATTTTATTCTGCTAATAACTAGCAGAATAAAATCATTCACTTTAAGAAATACTTGAACATTTATTCACAGGAATCTAAATGAACAGCTCATCACAAAGGCAAATAATTAGTGGATTACAAATTATTTAGCTCAATCTGAAGTTAAGATGAAGATATTCTGCTGTGAAATGTTTGCCTGCTGTTAAGTCCAAAATTATCCACACATCTAGTAGATTCAGATTTAAGATTATTTTCATTCAACAAAGACATTTGTCTCTGGTCAAGAATGTTCTATCATATAAAACAATGCAAAAGGAGTATTTTAACTGTTTTCAATTAAAATTTTTTAATTGAAAATTGTTTACAATTTTCTCTTCATCTTTATTAATATTACAGCAATCAAACCTTAATCTGTCGTTCTGTCCAGAGATTTTGTCAGGACTCTTCCTGGGCCACTACAAAATATTAATGTCACTTCTGAGGGGAAGAAACATCTAGATCATGATAAAATATTACATTAAACCAAAAATCTGACAGGAATATGAATGATTTTGAGCAAACTGTTTACTAATAGATCAGATTTTTGAGATTTCCAAAACATTATGCAACTTGAAACAAAGCAGTAAAATAAAAAGTGTATAATGTACCTTTCATCTCTCTCTCCAGAGCACTGATCTTTGCTTTGAGCCCCTCTTGTGCCGTCTTGTCTGCCTCCAGCTGTCCAATCTGCTCCAGCAGCTCCACTCTGACCCTGCTCACCTCAGCCATCTTCTCCTGCTCTTTTCCAGACAGATCCTGCAACAACATGCTGTGTAGGAAGGATCCACACCAAACAGCTGCTAGCAAACCCACCCAATTAAAGAAGGGCTGGCCGGTGCGGCAGAAAAACCTATCACCGTGTAAGCGTTTCATATCAATAATTAGTGATTACTTTTTTGTTTTGTCTGAAATACTGCCAAGGTGTGAGCTTTATTACTCAACAGGTTGTTGCTAGGTAACAACCTTTTTTTTTTTCTCGTCACATAGAGGAATTATCAGGCGACGTCACGTTGCGTCAGCAGCCACTCTACTGCCGCCTGCAGAAGGCAGGCAATACATTATTCTAACTATTTAAATTATTTACAATCAGACTAATAAAATCATCAACAACTCGCTGCCAGCACAGATCACCTCTCTTCACCCGGCACAAACTAACACACGCAGCTTTGAGGGACCTGCAGATGTCAGAGGCTTTATTTTTAGTACATTGTCTGTGAAACTCAAACTACCTCTGGTTCAACATGCTGCAGTTTTGATTTCAGCTAGTGGCTGAGGAAATGACTGTATTTCATTCGTCCTTTGCCAAATATGATTTTTTTTGTTTGTTTTTTTAATGTTTTTTTCGCTCTCTTTTTTAAAAACTTACATTTTAGGAAAACTCTATTCTAGTGCTCGTCTTATTTAGAGAGACTGGACATATCTTGTTGAGAGCTGATGATGTTACCATGAATAAAACTGCTTTAATATTTCCAGAAATATTAATATTGCCACTGCAGTTTGGGCCATTTTGCCTCATTTATTCACTCACATGTAATGTGTATTAATGGGTCACTAATATCAATTTGGTAGCATAACTTATTTTATCACACAGTGATAAACAACTGAAGCATACTGACAACATAATAGCTCATGTTAAAACAGCAAGATAAATGTGGGTAACCATGGCAACCAGTGAGCACTTGAAGACTGTCGGGTCTTTCTGGAGCATCCGCTGTGTTTACAAACAGATAATCCCTCTAAGTGCTCCACCTGGTCTGGTGTTGGAGCACATCCTGTGTGTCTCAGTTGTGTCTGAATTCATTTTCAGCTGGTTTTGCAGAACAGCTGATTACCAAGCAGCAGCACGCTGGGCGCCTACCTGCTGAAGCTCCTCTATCCGGCGCCGCAGGCCGTCCGTCTCCATGCTCTGGTGGCTGCTCTTCGCCTGCAGCTCAGAGATGCTTTGTTTCTGCTGGGAGCAGTGCATCTGCAGCTGCTGCATGGATGCACGCAGGGAGCGTAGCTTCTCCTCCAGGGATGACACGTGCTCCTGCTGCTCATGAAAAGAAGCGTGGACGTGAGGTTTTGAGAGCAGGAAGACTTTCTCTTCTGTTCAGGCGTCTTACCTCCTCCAAGCGCATTTGAGTTCGCACTTTTCCCAGTTCCTCCTCTGCCTGGGCCCTCTCTGTCACAACGGCTGCTTTAGTTTTACCCAGCTCCTGCAGCAGACAAACAAAACCAAGTATCTGAAAAACTCTTACCAACTGTTATGAAATTATTCTACACTGACGAAAGGAAGGAAGCAGGCCTGATGACCTCTTCCAGCTGGATCCTCTGCGCCTCCAGTTTGAAGATCCGCTCCTGCAGAGCTCTCTCACTCTCCTCTAGATGTTGGCTGACGTTCTCCACCTGCATGATGATGTAGCTGTTAAAAAACGTCCGTCCAAAAGTTGGCAGCAATACTGCCACCATGTAATCAGTCATATATGCCAAATCATTATATCAACTCTTTGAAACAAGAAAGACAGCAGTTCACAAAGGATCAGGTGTGATATCACCACACGTCTTTTACAAGACAAAACGCTTTGAAGGATGTTGAATTAACAGAGTTACAACATTTCGTTTCCCTTTGGGATCAATATAGTATTTCTGAATTTTTCATTGGATTGAAACTGAGAATAACATGTTATTCATGCGCGGGTTCGAGCTGTGATGTGATGCATGTTGTGTGAACAGTGTGATGACTGTTAGGGTGGAGGACGCAGCACCTCTTTGTGTCTCAGGGTCTCCATGTCCTCCAGGGCTTGCTTGGACCGCCGCTTCTCTGACTCCAGCCGATCTGCGGGACAGACGGGACATGAGCCGGACCTTGTGTGGGAACACTGCCTGCTCCGGATACTCCTGCTACCTTCTGCCTTCATTAGCCGCATCTTGAGCTCTGCGGTGCTGTTGGTGAGCTCCTGCTTCAGCTCAAAGATCTGCTGCTGCTGAGACTTGCACCTGCATTCCAGCTCCTCCACCTGACACACATCTATTACTAACATGATCGCCACGTTCATATGCTACAGGCAGTCATCAGTTCCTCTGCTGCTGCTGCACAATTGCAAACAAAAGCACAACCTTTACATTTGATGCTAGTTTCAAAGACAATATCATGAAAAAGTTCAGGAAATGCAGTATATAAAAGCATAAAAGTTTTTTAAAAATGGTTTGCTTGTCATTAAATCATTTTTGGCCATTCTACTGGTGTGATGCAGGAAGACTCCTCCATGACATTGTTACTGTTCTGACCTTGGATTTCACAGGAGTTTAACCCCATTGGCCTGAAGCGACCTTCAGATCATGATTATGAATTAAAGTAAAGCACTTTGAATTGCCTTGTTGCTGAAAATGTGCTATATCAATAAAATTGCCTTACCTTACCATGATCAAGCCTCTCCTGTAAAGCTGGAGGTTTTCACACACAGACGACTTTATGACCCAGAACATCTGTGCATGATAACCTGATTTATTTAAGAGCATTATGGGCTGTAACCAATCTCTGAGAGCCAGAACTCTGTTTCTATTGAAGAGGAATAAATACATAATTCACTCGATGAATTTTCTACTTTGACGTAAGGATTTTTTCTGATTTTCTCATTGGTTCTCTTACTCTCTATCAAAATATGAAACCAGAATAAAATGTACAGAATGGGCTTTTGTTTATGAGTGTGAGAACTTAGAAAATCAGCCAGGGATCAAATACTTATTTCCCACAATAAGAAATAGTCTTTGTAATGCCACAGGTGTGTAAAGTTAGACACATGATACTCAACAAGCAGGGCTCATACTTTACTCCTGAGTTGGCCATTGGTTTCCATCAGGTTTTGGATCTCTCTGTGGAGTTTTCCCTCCCTGAGGGAACTTTCCTAAAGGAAAGGAAGACAAACACAGAGGATCATAGCATAGTCCTGTATTGACTAATGTTGGTTTGTTTGTTTGTTTGTTCGTTCTGTGAAATTGATGCTCGCTACCCAATCTGACTGAGCTTGAGCTGTTTTAGGAGAGCTCTGAATAGAAATGTTCACCTGTAGATGTAAAAGCTGGTAGAGACAAAAGACCTTCAGAGATCACTGCAGCAAAACGAGGTTCTACTGAGCCTGGACTCCAGGACTGGACACATTTTAAGGTTTTTATGTGTGAAAAAAAATCCAATAAAATACAAGAGAAGTTTGTTTTAGAATATGAAAAATGTGGCTCAGTTCAATACCACTGCAAGGCGCCTGCAAATACACACTGTGTGTGAGCACATCATTTATCCAGATCTGTCTGTGTAACTCTTTGCTTTAAAACACAAAACTCAGACAACAGCCCTGATGTTCTCCAGTGTTTCAGCGTACCTCTTCCTGCTTCTTCCTCAGTCGGCTCTGCTGCTCCTTTTGCTCTTCTTTCTCAGCCTTCATGCGACACAGGACCTCACCCATACTCTGGCCTTTTTGCTCTGAGAGGGCCAGAGCTGCTTCTGTCATCTGCAACCTGCATTTTCAACAGAAACACCCACAAACCTCACTGCTTCCATCCATCTCTGCAGTCAGTCAGATGTAGCTTCTTCAGAGTAGAAAAACTCATCATAGTTAACTAAATATCTTTGGGGTTTGGGCAACATGTTTGAATTTTGTACAGCTTTAGCTTAATTTCTGCTCTGGTTGAGTCGTTCTTTTAGCAAATTGGGTGTTTTTTTTAAAGCCTGTAAAACGAGTCTTGCTCTTCAGCAGGAATAATATCAGAGAGTAGAAAGAATCTGAAGGAATTACTTGGCAGTGAGGGAGTTGATCGCTGACTTCCTCTCATTCAGAGCTTGTTGGAGCTGACCAATCTGAGCAGAGCTTGACCTGACATCAGAGGAGGTAAACACGTCATATTTAAAGAGACAGTAGGTCTATCATATTCATGTTGTAGGTAATAAGTCACAGACTTCATAAGCAAATTTGATTCCTTTAGGGTATATAGTGTCTGATGGCTTATTAGAACTGATGACCTCAGGAGAGTAATCAACAAGGTGTGTTACAGATGTTTAACAGGCTTAAGGACAGTCGAAGCTACACACCGTCTTATATAGGGAGTGTGTCCCTGTAGAGAAGACTGCTGTCCATAGCCTAAGTTGTATGCTTAGAGGTAACAAAGTCATATATGGTAAACTGTGTTTGCCATCTACAATCCGACTCTTATGTCTCGTTTCCACTGAGCGGTACTGAACCACTCAAACCTTTACTGCTAAGTGGAATATTGATCTGCTTAGTGGCGTTAGATTCTTCCCAGGTCAGTGTAATGATTACTAATATAGACTTGTCTAAAACAAATCTTCCTTTACTCATAAGTCTGTGTCATCTCACATAGGCATTAGTGAAGGAACTAAATCCCTTTTAATTTAGGTTCATTTAATAAATAAGTGTTTAAGTCTTTGTATTTAAAGAAGGTTGTGTATATCAGCTTTAAGAATAATTCAACAGCCAGTAATTATACAAAGTAAGTGAACTCACTTGGTGGAGCGTCCCATCTCCTCCCTCTGCCTGTCTATGGTCTCCATCAGGCTGAGGAACTGGAGGACAGTGAGGACAACCAGAGTCATGGTCATCATAAGGTATACACAAAACACTCATTTGAAATAAGATACAGTAGATAAGATAGAGAGAAGATTCTCTGTCTACTTACTCCAGACAGAATGTGCCAAACTGACAGTTTACCTGGCGACCCTTTTCTTCCTTCAGTGATTGGATCTCTCTGCTGAGGACATGGGTCTTGTTGCGGCTTTCTCTCAACGTGAACTCTCTTTCAGAGTTGTGTCCTGTGCTCTGCTCTAGAAGGGTCCAGAAAGTTCACAAAATGAGCCACACAGATGACAGAGAGTTTGTTGAAGCAGGTATATGACTCCAACTCCACCAATAGGGGTTTCTTTTCTCACTCAGGTGGACCAGTAGGAGTCTCTCCAGAACCTCCAACTGTGTTACATATTGAGCTGCCCAGTCATAGCAAAAAAGACTGCTATTCACTATTATTCCTGTCAATACTAAAATTATTTTGGTAACACTGCAAGTGTAGCATATTAAAAACAAAATATGCATGTCAATCTGGTGATTTCACTCATAGTATTTTTGGATGATTTTTATTGTTTTTGCTATATTTAGTGGAAATCACACTTACAGGAGGAGATATGTGACAGTCTTACCCAGAGCTTTGAGAATGTCACTGGGAATGTTGTTTCCTGCCATCTCAAGCTGAATTACACTCTTGTTCTTCTGCAGGGCCTCCAGCAGTGACCTCCCACCCAACAGACCGATGTTGTTCCACCTGAGGTCTGGAAAAGGAAGAGTGAACTATCATTAGTCACACAGCAAAGATGTTTGGTTTAAACCAACATCTCCACTACATCAGGAGAACTACAACAAAAACAAACACAACACATTAGGGACTCCTGAGACAATCAAAGATGCGCCAACATGTCTGTTGCTCTGCGGTTGGTCAGGACTGATGTGGGCAGTTCCACTTCACCTAGCTCCTGCAGGGTGCTGTTGCGTCTGAGGGCCAGCGCCAGCTCCGAGGCTCCGTGGTGGTTGATCTGATTGTTGCGCAGGTCCAGGTGTGTCAAAGTGTTGTTAGACGCCAACCCATCACAGAACAGCGAGAAGGACTCTTCCCACACACCCAGAGCATTCCACTCCAACACCAGCCTGAGAACAGTGTTCACACTGGGTCACTATTATCATATTATAAATGGCTCCAGTGTGCTTCCCTCCTCAGGCTGCAGGGATTTCATATTTATGGAAACCCTACAAAACAGTGATGTCACAAGATTCTCCAAAAGACATAATTTTGTTCAAATTTGCTGTTACATCACTACATTTTGTACTGGCTAAAACAAGTAAAACCGCTGTTATAGTTTTACTGACAGCACCATTTTATATAGACAGATGAAAATGACAGTGTGTTTAAAGACAATATGTCTCTAAATTCTAATGGCTTTTATTTCCATTGCATTGGGAATAATTGGCATCCTGTTTCAAAGCAAACATTAGGAGAAATGTATCAAATATGTTCTCCCTCCTCACATAGAGATGAATAAGGAATATTAGATTGTTCAAAAACAGCAATGTCAGCATTTTTGTCTTTACAAATTCCTGGAATGTCTGTAAGAAGTGAAAATGTTTGTAGATTTCTCTTTTCTGTGAGTCACTGATTGAATCGCTTTGTGATTTTTATCCATGACAGATGCTTTACTAATCACCATTACTTCAGAAAGCTGGCTTTCACTACACTTGGTAAACATTTTAGTGAAAAATCACTAAACACCATATTTTCCCACATTGATAGAAAGAGGTTCCCTAAGTTAATATTTTTTCAGTTTTTTTGACAGATAAACTCACCTGTGCAGTGTCTTGTTACATCCCAGCAGCTTGCCCAGAACCTCAGCTCCTGTAGATCTCAGATTATTTCCCTGGAAACAGTTTTCAGAAACTCACCGATAAAAAAAAAAGTCTGTATTCAGATGAATTATTTATTTTAAAGTGTTTCTGCCTGTGTGTTTAGCGTGTGTGTCAGATTTTACAGCTGTTACCTTCAGATCCAGGCATTTCACTGATATGTTGTGAAACAGTCCAGCCAAAAGCATCTTGGTGCCTGAAAGTCAATTCAAAAATGTAGACTGTTACATATATAGACATTTATTATTCAAAGGTGAATAAGATAGCTTGATGGCTTTTTGTTAATGCCAGTTTCTAAACAATACATCCCAGTGGTTTCCACTATTGACTTGTACATGGTACCTTCTCTTTCACTCATCTTGACGCAGATCAAACTCCTGCAGAGGCCTGCTAACGAACCATTCAGCTAATTATGGTGTTGGACCAGAGAAACATCCAGAATAACCAGGGACCCATCCGGGTTTTGAGGACTGGAGTGTAGCATCTCTGTTTTATAGCATCATAAAGCCAACATGGCTGACAGTCATACACACCTTCTTCTGTTAGCATGCAGTCACTCAGGGAGACCTCTGTGAAGACGGCATCCTTCTGGAAGGCCCTGGCCAGGATGCTGCAGGTGTCAGTGGACAGGCTGTGTCCACTCAGGTCCAGCCTGGAGCTGTGGGCAGCCCTGCTATCCTGGAGCTGAGCCACAACACTCTCCTGGGGCTCCACCCCACCCTCCTTACACAGCTGCAAGTACGTCCACCTGAAGTCTTCCATACTGGACAGAGCTGTTCGTTCTTCCTGCTGCCTGCCAGGACCTGAGCATTAGCTGACAGGAAATGAGATATTTTCATCAACAAACTGCTGCTTCATTCATTTCTGACACAATGAAGTTAAATAGTTTCTAAGTGTTGCTTTCAAATTGTAATCATTTTTCATTTTCAGGCTCCTCATGAAGCCGTAATGTCATCCACTGTTTCACTGCCATAAAGGTTAGAGGTCAACCATCTGAGTGTGGTCAGTGGCAATTTAAACATTAGTGGACCTGTGGGCTGTTGGCTGATTTGTTGTTGTTTTTTCCCCATCTTTTATTTTTTATATGAAGGCAGCAGCTGATGCTAAGCAGCTATGCTGACTGGAGTTGAGACATCACTGTGGAGGAACTCTGGCCCACTCCGCTTTAATTATTGGAATTCTGCCACACTTCTGCCAAGACCTCCAGATTCATGGTCCTGGATAATCAAAGTGAGCTTGAGCTGCTTTTTGTGTTTATTCAGGTTATCTTTGTCTGATCTTAAACCCAGTTTGATTATCTGAAACATTCAAGAGGGACAAAAAAAGAAATAAAATTTAGAAGTCACCGACTGACATAGACCTGTCGTCATAGTATCAACCTTCCAGACCGCTCAGGTGTTCTGGTTCTGGTCTGCTCTGTATCCCCAGAACCAGAACCAAACATGGAGAAGCAGCATTCAGTTTGTACGCTCCTCAAATCTGGAACAAACTTACAGAAAACTGCAAAACAGCTGAAACACTGAGTTCCTTCAAATCTAGACTAAAATCTGTTTGCTTAGAGCTGTGTTCAATTCACAGATGAATTCCAGTCTTCAATCTACTATTTTATGACAATGATATTTGATGATTTTGATGATATTTAAGAAAATTGTCCATTACTGAAATATGGGATGCAAATAAATTTGACTTGCCACAGAAATCTATGTTGCTCTAATACCCCTAAATAAAATCAAGTGCAATTACCCTCATAAATTATCTATATAGTAAATAAAGTCCACCTTTGTATAACTTTATCACAGTAAAGGTTGGAAGCATTATGATGTGGGGATGAGTTTCTTTGGCCCTGACAGGGTCAGGATCGATGGGAAAAAGGATGGAGCTGAGTCCAAGATAATCCTGGAAGAAAACTTGTTGCAGGCCACAGAAGACCTGAAACTGAGATGGCGTTTCACTTCCCAGCAGGACAAACTCCTTAAACGATTATCGTTTCGCTCAAAGTATCACAGATGTTCTCCTTCTAACTTGACTGACTATGAGCAATTTTGCAAAGCTGGTAGACACAAATCAGAAAACACCTGCAGCTATAAAGCCTATTGCAATGTCATATTAACTATGTGAATATGCAAAACACATTTGTCAGATTGTCATTTGTGAAAATGTTGAAACCTATGCAGCATTTTTTTCCCACTTTGCAATTATGTACCATTAAATCTATTGGCAATTATCTTGAAGGTATGACAAACAACATCCGGAGAATCACTTAGAACAAAGCAGCTGCAAAGTCTAAAGGTTCTGAAAACCCAACCGTCATATTTGACCATATTCTATAAGACAACCATTATGATGGTCCACACTGATGCAACTGGAAGTTTTGGCTGTAACTGAACCACAACAACTTAACCGCGTTAACACAGTGAAACCCAGAAACAGCGACGATATCCAGACAAACATGGCGTTTACTCTACAAACTAATAGTAAGAACAAAAAGCAAAACCAACCTCTGAGAGCAGGAAACAACTACCTAGCAGAAAGCAGTTGTTTCAGACACAGAAGCTAACAGAAAACAAGCCAGCGAGTAACCAGGAAATGAACTAAGACGCAAAGCATCTTGGTCAGTGTAGTTTTGTAAAAACGCCTTGGCGCTAGCTTCCTCTATGCTAGCTTCAGTTGACAAGACACAGCTTTACGTAGCTCTACCGCCCTCTTCTGGCTAGGTCGACCACTGAACAGACCTAATGATAATCAGAACAGACGAGTATTATGAGACGAGATAGCTATGTCATAATTATGAGATATTGTCTCATTATTGTGATACTAATTAAGATTCAAATTAAGTTTGAATCAGCATACTTCCATTTAGCTGTTTCATGCAGAAATATAGATTTTTCTTTATAATATAATGACTATCAAATATTTCATGTAATTTCAGAACTTCCATCCATCCATTTTCTTTACACCCTTGTCCCTTAGTGGGGTCGGGAGGGTTGCTGGTGCCTATCTCCAGCTAACGTTCCGGGCGGGAGGCGGGGTCACCCTGGACAGGTCGCCAGTCAACACAGAGACAAACACCTAGGGGCAATTTGGAGAAGCCAATTAACCTGACAGTCATGTTTTTGGACTGTGGGAGAAAACCGGAGTACCCGGAGAAAACCCACGCATGCACAGGGAGAACATGCGAACTCCATGCAGGAAGACCGTGGCCGGGAATATAACCCAGAACCTTCTTGCTGCAAGGCAACAGCTCTACCAACTGCGCCACTGTGCAGCCCAATTTCAGAACTTGTTATATCTTATTTTGGAATTTAAAAGACTGCAAAGATTGGTAGTCATTTTCCAGATATGATTGTTTACCTCCCAAAACAGCAGAGGGCAGTAAAACACTATTAATTCGCTCTCCATAAAAGAAGAAGATGAACATCTCACAAAAAACAAGCATGGCTGGGAATGTGAGCGGCGCAGCGGGACCAATAAGTTCTCTGTCTAAGCTTCAGTCTTTAAATGGATTGTTCGCCATATATAAGAAACAAGGGCCGACATCTGCTGATGTGTTAAACAAGTTCAAAGATACTTTGCTCAGAGGTAAGACTGCGCAAACAACAGCAACACGGAGGGCTACTGCTCATTAAAAAGCTTTACTTCTGTTCTTCCAGAGGCGGGAGTGCAGTACCCAAACAGCAGAAAGAGGAAGAAGCAGTATCTGAAGTTAGGCCACGGAGGGACCCTGGACAGCGCTGCTAGCGGAGTCTTGGGTAAGAGGCGTTCACTGTCTGCCAGGAGATCTGAGCTTTAGAGTTCCATTCCACTTTAATTCAAATAGGTTTTTGCATAGCAAACAATCCGACTGAGTCATAAGTCATTCAGTCCAATTTAATTCAATCCAGTATGAGTAAGCTGGTTTATATTTGATGAAAGAAGAAATCATTTACCATTAATTTTACGAGCTTCCTTTTTTCCTGAAAGGCAGAAAACTATTCCTCACTCTTTCCTTTCAGTTGTCGGTATTGGGAACGGGACAAAAATGCTCAGCACGATGTTGACTGGTTCAAAGGTGAGTTTTGTAAAACAGCATGTGAAAATGGGGCTCAAAGCAGCCACACATTAACGGATAAAGGGACACGTTTTGCTGATAGCCAGGCAAAACGTGTCAAAACGTGTCAAAATCTAATCGAGGTTAGATTTTGTTTTTGTGTATTCTAATTATATCTTTGAAGAAATACGTGGCTGTGGGAGAACTGGGAAAAGCAACAGATACTCTTGATGCCACTGGAACGGTGATCATGGAGAAAGTGTTTGGTAAATGTTTTTCTTTGCAGCAGAGTTCCTCCATGTTTCTGCAGGGCTATAGTAGCGTTTTCTGTTCTTTCCTTCTAGAGCACATAACCAGGCTGGACATGGAGGAGAAGTTAAAAGCTTTTACTGGGGACATTATGCAGGTTCCTCCACTGTAAGTAACCCCATCTGAACAGAGAAGTTTTAATATAGGAGGAGAAATTTACTGATCTAATACTAAACAGGCGATTATCAGCAGACATGGGCTGGGAACCTACAAATTGGGAGAAGGACTTCAGCTGATCCCAGTAACAAGCTCGCCTAGAAATAGGCCTGCTGGGACCTTCACAAGTCATCACACCCTTTAAACTTTTTAGCATTTGGTCATGTCACAATCAGACTTTGAGGGATTTAGTGCGGTGGACCAACTCCAGGTTAGGGTCAGATGTCCATCTACTTCATTTGGAAGCAGATGGACAATCTGTGGTTTTGAAAATGTTTTACAAATAACCTGAAAACTTTCTGATGTGTTTATCAGCTCCTTTAGAGTCCACTTGTAGAATCAGGTGTTTGGGGAAATGCCATGTTAATAACAAGAAGAATTTTGCAAAATTTTGAGTCACTGACACAATAAATTAAAATGGCAGCAGTAGGATAGAAGTGTATAATCTGAACTACACAACAAGCTGGTGGGGGGGGGGTCAATGGGCAACAAGGCAAGACAAAGTTTGCCTCAATAGGGCAACCAAAACATTTAGATATTGAGGCATGATGATGACCCAGCAAACCTCCCAACTATACAGGACAGTCTTCGTTCCACCTGTCAAATGAAACATGTTTGAGCTGAACGTCTTTATGAATATTTCCCCAGGGCTAAAGCAGTAACATAATATAGGAGGACACATGGTTTATTAGAACGTCATTCTTTGTTTTAGGTCCCGTTGCCAAAATGTTTTTTAATTTGGAGCGGTCCCAGAAAATGTGTGTATGTGGCCTGTGATACATTTTCTTTATTTTCATTATATTTTGTTGTACTGATCAGGTTTTTTTTTTTTTGGTTTTAAATCAGTTTTATTTTAATATCGGGTCCTGCGTTAATCTCTGTGGCTGCTTGTCTATGTCCACTTCATGGATCACTCATGTGGTTTTAGAACCTAGCCTTGATTTGAACTTCTCCAGCTTTCTCCCTGAACTAAATTATGTGAGACGTGAAGGTAGTCGCATGGCTATTGAAGTGACTTGAGGGAGAGAGACATGAATAAACGTATAAGGCAACAGTTGTTTACTTAAATATTATTTTTATCAAAGTTTTTATCCATTTACTGCCAAATCACATCAGTCTCTCCAGTTTTTTGTGATTCTGTAAACATGGAAATTGATGCAAAATCAACACATGCCCACGTTTTTGCACTAATGCGTTATTTATTTATTATGCTTATTCCAAATTTTCCACAATAATGATCAAAAACATTGGGTTTAAGTGATTGCTTCCTCCTACCTGCAGGTGGCAGTATTTCACACTTACTTCTGCCTCAGTCTGCTGATGTCAAGTTAGTCTAATTGACATGACAAGTAACAAAAAGTCACATTTACTGTCATCCATACATCCAAACTTGTCAATTTTCTTCCCCAATAATGCACTTCTTTGTTTTGATGTGTGAAATGGGCTTTGTGATTATAATTTCGTGGCTCTTTTTGCAAGACAATGTATATGCCATGGAAATCTCAGGTGGGCATTTCCCAGATGAAGCTTATGTTATCCTAATTCTACAATTCTCAGGACAGTGAAGTTTTGTCGTTTGCTAGCTTCTCCGCCCTGAAGAAAGACGGCCAGCGTCTGTCTGTGTTGTTGAAGAAAGGTCACCAGGTGGAGGCCAAACCTGCACGGCCTGTCACCGTGCACAGCCTGACACTGCAGGAGTTCAAACCTCCTCTCTTCACTCTCGGTTAGCTCAAACTGCTCCATCCACTCTGAGTTGTTCTGTGCAGCATGATGACTCTCATTTCTTCCCTTTACACTCTGACTGTGTGACAGATATTGAATGCGGTGGAGGGTTTTATGTCAGAAGCCTGGTGGACGACCTGGGGAAAGGTAACACTCCAGATGATCTCGGTGAAAGCAGCTGAGCTAAAATCGGTGTTTTGTAACATGGCTGCTGTGTTTTGGTGCTGCAGCTCTGTCGTCGTGTGCTCATGTGAAGGAGTTGGTCAGGACGAAGCAGGGCCAGTTCACCCTGCAGGATCACGTGTTGCATGAGGAGCAGTGGACGCTGCAGAGCGTCGTTGGGGCGCTGCAGCCCTGCCCAGAGGAGGACCAGAGGACGGACTCTCCCAGATCCCCACAGAACGCTACCTAACACTTGGCAGCGGGCTAAAGGAAGAGCTGTTTGGTGCCATCCTCTACCTGCTTTGTCCTCCAGAGAGAAGATCAGCTGTAAACATATGAGATCGTTTGGTTTGTTTAGTGACTGGTGGCAGAAAACTGACTGATGGTAAAACCATCATCGTTCTCCTGGAGGTCAGTGGACTAGTCTGAACTGGACTGTCTCTGCTCTTTATGGTTGGTTAAATATAATTATTGCTTTTGTTGAAGGTACAGTTTAAATTTAATGAAAAAATCTATAAAATTATGTAAATATGTAAAAAAAAAATATTTTTTTTACATATTTGTTAAAACTGTCACCATGGAGTGACAGTTTGAGATAATCTGAAAGATGGATCTCCACTTCCACCCTGAGCCATTATTGACCTGCAGAAATGCACCGTTCCTGACCAAAAACAACCAATCAGCGCCAGGATGCGGGTCTTGGCGCTATCAATGAATATCATGCACTTACTGATCAGTACACTAATGGTGGAGAAATGACTTTACCTGCCACACAGTGCCACATGAAATTGTGATTGAGAGCAGTAAGACCCTCCTGACTGATTGGTTTTTGGGTTTGTTTTGTTTTTTTTGTCTCATGTTGTCATGACATGGTGACAGTTTCTGCAAATATTAGAAACTTGGAGCCTTAGGGACCATTGTCCTCATTGAACCGTTTCATTTCACAGCATGTTTCAAATTAAGTTTATGGACTGTCTTGCTGTAATAAATGTCTCCACAAGAGGTCCCCACTGGGCCTTTTTTTTGTGTGTCCTGGTTGAACGTCTGCAGGTGCAGACCTCCAGCATCCTTCCTCAAGATAATCCTGACCATCTTCTCATTCTGGACCCTGGAATTAGCTTATCTTATCTTCAGGTTTCCTCCTTTTTGTGTTCAAGGATTGGTTTTTTATTATTATTCTTTCTTTCCATTTGTACATGGACAGTTTCTCTCCTAATTGAACCTCTGCGTGTGTGTGTGTTATCCAGCTTTAAACTGCAACATAATATCCAATGTGACATACAAGTAATGAAAGAAAAAATAAGAGCAAATTGAAGAAAACGATGGGCACAGAATCAGATATTAGTTTAAAGTATGTCCTGGAGAATCTACCCTGATTGCACTATCGCTAAACAAGATATATTCATGATTATTGATTTTTATTATTGAACAGCTACAAAGTTCTGTCAATGTGAAATGTTTAGAAAGATCAGGCATGAATATTTAAGACGGTGAAAGTGACTTTCCAGGTTTCCTGGTGGAATATCTGAGTATGTGAGCACAATTGTTACACAGATGCATAAAAAACTGAAAAAATCCCATCTCAATACTTTCATCCACATTTCTGATGTTAGGATTTAGTGACCAGACAGTCAAGTTTTTATCAGCTCACCAGGCCTGAGGTCAGTTTGATCTGTTTTGTTTGCGAAGCAGCAACCAAACGTGTCGTCATTCCTCCATGTCTTTACAGGCTTTGCTGCTCTTCATCCATGGATGTGATGGCTCTGCATTAAAATTGAGCGCTTTAAAAGATTAGAAGATTTATTTTTTATTTTTGTTCTTTTGGGTCATCTTCATGCCAGTATTTTGCCTCCATTTTGCTGTTGCCTGGTTGTGATCCATCCACCTTTAACAGTGGGGAAATACCAGTTCAGTTAAAAAATACTTTATTAGTCCAGAGAGAAAATAAATGTAACCATGCTTTATGTTTAGACTTGTAGATGCTGATAGCAGGAAGAATCTCCTGTAGTGGTCTGTTTTACAACGGCTCTAAGGCAGCCTCTGACTGAAGACATGGTGGTTATGTTGTGTGAAGAGGATGATCAGGGTTGTTATTAATGTTCTCGATTTTATGAAGAATCCTGTTGAATGATTAGATTCAATAGGTGGATGTTTCCTCAGATGGATGTCATGCATCATCCTGGCCTTGCAGACATCCTGGCAGCAAAGACGACAACCTGGTTCTGCTGCACACACCGACTGGCTTCTAGATCCAGCTGTGCAGAACAGATTCTGAGGAGAATAAGAGAGAGTAATGTTTCATATTATAAACAAGTACCAGAGTCCATGTTTCATATGAACTGAGGTGAAGGAGGTTGGTGGGGTCAGTAGTGTGGTTGATATGTTACTCCTGTTCGAAACGTGCACTGCACTATTAATGCATGCAATGGAACACACGTAATATATATTTCAGGTGCTCGGTCCTCTCCAGTGGACTGTGTCCATCGTTAGCATGTCCACCAGCTGAATCTGGTGTTTGAAGGTCCTGATCACCTCTGTAGTGACTCCCTGAAAGGACACAGCATGTAGATGGAGCCTCTGCTGTCTGCTATGACCACAAATGAGAATCTTCTGGTTTCTAGCGATTCGATTTGATTCCGATTTGTAGGCTCATGATTCGATTTAGAAACCAATTTGTCTATTCAAGCAGTCTAGAGATTCTGTTTAAATTATAACTGACAAAATTAAAGTGATAAAGGTACATGTGATTCCTGTATCAAGTTCTATCAGTTTATACTTAAGCAAATGTAGGTTTGTGCATAAATTCTGTAATTTAAATTACCAGTATTTTGTTAGCTTAGCTAGCTTTCCCTTAGATGAAAAGATATCAAAGAATTATTGAAAATGCATACCGTCGTCGAGGGCCTTCAGTGGCTGAGTGGACGTGTTATGTGACATATAGCATACTCGCTAGTAGGTGCAACAGTGACGTAAAAATTAAACACCTTTTAAAATCTTTGAGCATTTTGAACTGATTCAGAATTTCCAGAATTACGAATTGCTTATTCTTTATAAAAGGTATTTATTTTTTGCAGCTATAGCTAGATATATTTAACCCTTTCATGCATAGTGGTCACTAAAGGCCATTTTCTTGAGCTTCTTGTTGATTTTTATGTTATAAATGCACACAGACCACTGAAGTGGACACTAATGCATCATAAAATACACTATCACCTTCTGGCCATCAGCTGCAAATAAAATAATTTTTGTTATATACAATATGGCTGACAGACAAAAAAAAGCATGCCAACCGACCCTGTCCCTCGTCCTACTGTAGGGGACTCTTGCAGGTAAAATATTGTGACATCAGATAACCCCTAAAGAACAATACTACTGACGTATTTTTCAAATAACCACTTTGTATTTGGAAAAAATTACAATTGATCACCTAAAAAATATTTTTTTTTAACAAAATGTCCTACCTTTTTATGCCTTAAGAAAATAAAAAAATAAAAAAAGGGAAAAATCCTGACACAAAGGATCATAATTCATGCATGAAAGGGATATATTAGTTATATATATATGGATATTTTATAGATTCATTCAAATATTTGTTCTCATTATGTGAAATTTTTGTTTAAACTGAACAAATGAAATTATTATTATTATTATTATTATTATTATTATTATTATTATTATTATTATTATTATAGATCTATGACAGAGGGACTTATACGATGTAACCTTGCTGTTTGTAGGGAAGATTCAGCAGCCATCATAGTGAACGCACCTGCAGACAGGTGTTAATCCATGGCACACATCAACATGGAGGAAGGTGGCGCCAGCTGCCAGGGCGGATGGGAGAAGTTATCAGTAGATTTTGGACAGGAGTCTGACGCCAGGAGAGGCTGGTTGGATCGATATGCCGCAAATATTGGCCGCTGAGAGCTTCTTTTAAGTCTTCAAGGCCGCTCATTTGTGTGTTTGCTGACTTTATCTAAATTACGGCCGTTAGAAAGTAGCATGTAGCGGAGCGCTCTTTAACCACGTTATCGAGCCACTGGATTTATTGTGGGAACCCTGAGGCCCTCCCATGCCCCGGTGGGTGGCGGGGGCGGGGGGTTATTAGCTCTGATGGACAATAGCGCGTGCAGGTGGGGCCCCTGACCTGCCCTGTCCGTGCTGTAACTCTGAAACCCAGAAGTCCCAGGTTATTCTTTAACACTTACTGAAACTTGCTTGACAGAATAAACATGCACTTTGGGAGCCATTATAACAATTTGCATTTATTGCCATTATCATCATTTTACTGGTGATCTCCTGATACATGAAATTCACAGGAAACCTCCAAACATTCAAATCATGAGATAATCACCCTCCATTCAGCTGCCATCCACAGTGGATTGCAGCTGACTTGTAGGCGTTTAACTTCCAATAGTAAAGATAACGCTCCAAACTGTTTGAGACCTGAAGGTAAATCCAGGGCCAGTGTTGTGGTTTTACATGGCCTCCTGTCAACTGACAACCTTGGTTCTGGAGAAAGCGTTGGTGGTGGCTGCTGGCAGATAGGACAGGTGTTGAAGGACAGGTGTTACACCAGATTCTGGGACCAGCAGATATTCAGTTTGGTTTATTTAAATTGTTCCGATTCATGACAAGTGTTGCACAAGACAGACGATTCAGCCATATTAACAGATTCTAAGCAAGCTGCATGGGACTCTTGTTATAAACCAATGCAGTCAAATTCAGTTTATTATTCCTATTGCTTCAGTTTTCTATCTAAGTAAACCCAGCAGACTGATGCACTCATTGACCTGTGACAGTAGTCATTTGCATTTTGTCGTTGGATTTCCCTCATACTAAGCAAGCATGTGAGAGAAAGAAATGTCCTTTAACAGGAAGGAATCTTCAGCAAAACCAGAACCTGGCTGAATGTGACCAGCCGTCTGCAACGACCGACTCAGGTTCTGAGAAGACAGAAACCCCAGAAGAACTCCTCTGATCCTAATTAATAAAGGATCTGAATCCTTTCTACTCTCAGGAACTCTAGGATCTAGCGGTAGACCAGGAACTCTAGGATCTAGCGGTAGACCAGCACTGAGAGCAAAGCGCTCTGTTAGAAACGTTTGGAACTATACAACATCTGATGGAATTTGACTGTTTTGAAGATGTGAGAGGACAATCTTCAGTTTCTGTTCTGGATTTCACAGGAAGCAAATGAAGGGAAGCTAAAATAGGAGAAATATCTTTTTTCCTCTCTCTTTTTTTTTAAACTTTAATCAGAACTCTTGCTGCGGCATATATTGTGGCTCCAGGGGGCGCTGTTAAAAAGCAGGACAGAAGAACAGATTGCTACAGATTCAGACACCTGAATCAGAATCAGTTTTACTCAGTTGTGTGCACGTTTGTGCACACATAGGAGTTTGACGTTTACTTTGCTGTTCGGTGTTCATCAGGAGGCAGCCTAACATAAAAAACACTGTAGACATTGAATTCATTTTTTATGTGACAAAATTGATAACAGAACATTTTAAAATGTGACTTCATATTTAAAATGTTAAATAATCTGTAGCAGACTTTTAGAATAAAGTCATTGACACAACGTAAGCGATTATTACCACGGAGTGAATGTTGCATGTCATGCAATCTGCTGGGTTTCCTTAGATATAAACTTTTTAAACTAATTTGAATAATTAATCACTGTGCTGAATTAATTGGAACGTGAAATTATTTAATTTTTTTTTGTAAAGTGCCTTTAGACAACATTTTTTGTGAACTGGCGTTATATAAATAAACTGAATTGGATTGAATTAACAGTCAGCTACGTTTACCAGTGATTTAACACATTAGTGAAAAGACCGATAGCCTATCAATGCACAGAGCAGATAAACATGGAGCCAAGTCAGGGATAACAGCCAATAGGACAACAGATCACTATCCGTGCTGAATTTGATGATTTTGTATTTTTGTGTTTATGATGTAAATCACTTTAAATTGCTTTGCTGCTGAAATGCACCGTATAAATAAACCTGATTGATATGTAATCCAGACTCTTTGTAGAAGTTAAGACTAAATCCTAAATCACTTACAATTAAAGGTGTTTGTATCAGAAAAGGTTTTTGATTAGGAAAATACATTTTGTTTTTTCTTCAAAATGAATCCAGGTTACATTTTTGACACTGAAATGAAGCTTCTGGTGCATAACAGAGCACCCACTGCACAGCAAATTTGGAAGTGTTCCATCAACTCCTACAGAGTTAAATTCAACACTTTGAAAGTGTCTGTATTGGTCCACTCTGGATAGTGTAGAAGTTACACTTTTGAAAGTGTTATTTGTGATAGAGTTGAATAAACACTCACAGTAGTTGAAATCAAACACACTTCAGTGTTAATATACCCAACACTAGTGTATATTGTCAAAAGTTAACACTATGAACATGTTAATCTAACACAGAACAGTGTAAAGCAGGGTGTGCTGTGGTGGTGCAGGGGTTAAGCACAACCCCCAAATGAAGGCTCTAGTTTTCAATGCAGCTGTTGTGGGTTTGCTTCTCAGTCTTCCCCTTCTCTAATTACTCACTTTTTTTTTGTCAATTTACTACCAAATAAAAGCCACTAGAGCAATTAAAACCGTTTTTTTCCCCAGAGACTATTGGCCATCAATAATCCCCAAATTCATTTTAAAAGACATTAGATGCTACAAAAACACCAGCACCAGTTGCAGTATGTAATCTACGTTTATTTCAAAACATCAAACAGCACTGACAGCAATATACAACAAAGGTCATTCATTCATGGTACTTTGCACTGAAGTTGAAGTGTGCTTTGAAAGTTCATTGGAAGCGTCCATGGATGGTCTTGTGATCACTGATGGTAAAGTGTCTTTGGTGCTGCTCTTGTTTTTGCCAACATGAAGGAGGAAGACTTCCAGCCTGGAAGGAAAAACAAGAAATATAGCAGAAACATTAGGATAATAAATAAATATTTTAAAAAGTAGTGCGAGCAAAACTAATTCAAATTACTCTGCCCACCTGGTTTACAAGATAAAGCATAAAAAAGTCAAAAATAATTACTAAACAAATTAGTCAGCTTATAGAAAAAATTTTGGACAGCATTAAAAGTCGTGCTAACCTATCTGAAGAAATGTGTTGGAGTCATCATAACAGGCTTTAGTCACCAACATGACACACTGACAAAGAAAAAACATTTTGGCAGTTTTTAGATGTGCCATAGGTACAAAACAGCAGCGTCAAATGGCTCAATTGCCTCCTCACTCTGTAGATATGTTCTCCAGAGTCCTGCTAATCACCTAATTATTGTATTCAGGTGTGGTGCAGCAGCGGCACATCTAAATGTTGCAGGACAATGGTCCTCCAGAACAGGAGTTTGACACCTGTGGCATAGATCAAGCCAATGGTCCAGCACAGCCACTCCTCCGTTTTGCAGTCTACAGCTAAAAACTTAAAGAAAACAATCCTGCAGCTATCCATCCATCCATTTTCTTTACACCCTTGTCCCTTAGTGGGGTCAGGAGGGTTGCTGGTGCCTATCTCCAGTTAACATTCTGGGCAAGAGTCAGGGTACACCCTGGACAGAGTGTCAGTCTGTCAAAGGGCAACACAGAGACACACAACATGCAAACTCCATGCAGAAAGACTGGGAATCAAACCCAGAACCTCCTTGCTGCAAGGCAACAGCTCTACCAACTGTGCCACTGTGCAGCCTGACCCTGCTAGTTTGCCATTTGTTGCCAAGTGACTGATGATGACTTAGGTAACAAGCTTTACCTAGAATGCATCTGGAGACAATAAGGACGATTCATTTGTAGTTTTGTGTGTCATGAAGTTAAATATAAGAGTGAAAATAAAGCCAGTCATGTGGCACAACATTTTATTCAATATTTTACACTCGCTATGTCACTAAAATCAGTCAGCCAGGTAAGTTTTTTTTAGCAACCATGAGTCAACAATGGGGTACCCTACTATATAAACTACTGGGGTATTGTACACAGTTTTCAACAGGAGAGGGCTCTCCTTTACAGTTCTTGTTAGATGTGATAAAAAAAAAATTGGATCCTTAAAAGCACATCCCATGTGGGCCCCCTTTAGGTTCAGGCCGGGGGCCTGCTGCAACCCCTACCCTATCTGTTGCTCCTTCCCTGATGTGATGTCACAAATATGTTTACAATTGTGGGAGGAACTGTCTGATGTTGATTTCTAAATCAATACCAGACTGAATGTTGATTTAAACTGTTGGAGTTAATTTAGAAATCAACACTGGACTGGATTGCTTTTTGTTTAACTCTTTGGAACTCTTTAGTGAGTGTTAGGGAAACTAACACTAACACTCATGTTGTTGAATTAACACTGTATTTTTAACATACAACACTTGCACTGGAAATCTGACACTTCTGAATTTGCTGTGTGGATGGCAACTCTGGCTCTGAAAAAAGATTCTATTAAAAAGTAGCTATTTTTGAGATCTTAATAACATAAAAATGGGAACCATAGTTAAAAAGCTTTGGTTTTAAAATACGTTTGATCTGTTAACTAAGTTCTGGAAAACGATTCTTTTCCTAGGAACATATTTCTTTCTTTTTTATTCATCTTCTATAAAAGATGCCAGATTAAGTCATTTGAATATTTACTTATTTTGTTGCCTTTCAGTTTAAGGTTAAACTTTAAAAACAGTTTATTCTGGTCTGAATGTTTAAAGGGAGCCCTGTGTGCCATTGCACACAGCTGTGTGTCATTACACTACAGGACAGCGATGTGAACACATTGAACTATATTCTCAGTATTCAACTCATCCCGCTGATATTTGAGCTTTCAGGTCTGAGATTCTCCTGAAAAGCAGAAAAATAAAATAAAAATCTCCCCTCACTGCGGGGAGAGTTTGGGTCTCAGACAAAGCCAATCAGAAACGGCCACCAGCCACCTGCAGGAAGTCGGCCGTCCATTTATCTCCTCCCTTCTGCTCGCGCATTCAGATAACAGACCCAGCGGTTGGATCGAGTGTCAGCTGGACAGCAGTCCGTCCTGATGGGCACCAAAACACTGTAACGGCCCCTGCGCAGTCCAGGGACCCTCTTGGTTAGTTGAAGTGAGGAAAAGTAAGCTCAGCGCCAGAGCTGGGAGTTACAGAAGGCTCTGGACTGAAGACCTGAGGAAGGTGTTAGATTTATGCTGGAAGAGACGGAGAGACGCAGCGTGTCAGCAGCGGTACACACCATGAGCGTCCCGCTTTACGCACCGACCCCCATCCAGCCCGCTCACCCGACCCCCTTCTACATCGAGGACATCCTGGGAAGGACTGATTCGGCCGCCATCTCTTCATCTTCCTCCTCCTCCTGCTCCACTCCGGTGATCCCCACACCGACACTCCCGTCAGCGAACTCCTCCTTCACCAGTCTGATTTCTCCCTACCGGACACCGATTTACGAGCCCACGCCGATCCACCCGGTGCTGTCCCACGCCGCGCTGACAACGACCTACGGCCCCGTCGGAGCCTTCAACGGCTCCATCTACCCGTTCCACCAGCAGCAACACCGCTCCATGGGGGAATACGCACAGGCGCTGCTCCGACAGGACCCCCTCGGTGAGCAGAGACCAGCGCCCCCTTTTCACTTTCTCCATTCTGACAGTTGTTTATCTGACAGCTGGTTTCTTTCCTTGTGCGCAAACATTGTTCCTAGACTCAGGGTGGATTCTTCCACTTCATCATCAAGTCCCATTATTACTGTTACTGAGCAAAACAGTGTTTTCGGGTTTCCTTTGACAGTTAAATTAGTTTGTATTCCCTTTTTTGTGTGAAAACATATCTTGGTAAGGGTGCCTCAGTTAACATATCATCATTTCCCAACAATCAGGTCTAAATATGATCAATTCTAAATATGCCCGGCCTTTATGACTGTAACACCATTCTCTCTGACTCAGTGCAGGCGCTTTTCTGCGTTAACAAACTTCGTTTCAGTGCCAACGAAACCGTTTTTGCATGAGTATCACGCTTGGTGGTGCATATCGAACTTCAGATCTTCTCCAGTTGCATGTTCGCTATGTGCAAAAACACACACACACACACACACACACACACACACACACACACACACACACACACACACACACACACACACACACTGTACACAGGACCACAACCAGCTGGAGACTTTTGCACAGTTTTCCCAAAGAGTTTCTGCGCATGATGGCTGACCACGCACACATGAGTCACGCTGTTATTGTGACAGACATTTAGGGCCACAATAGCTTCAGGCATATCCATTCAGCACGCTGGGGTTGCCCTGGGGGCCCTGAGTTGCCGACCTTGACTTGTTCTCCGGGGGCCCATTGTTCTGGAAGATCAGAAGAATCCCCTCTATCATGAGCAGCTGATTGTTGGTCTGGAGAAGTGATGATTGGTGTAAATATCAAACAGGCCTGGTTGGACTCGGCTGAGTTCAACTTAAATTAGATAAGATTGATAATGAATATAGGACGGTCCTCTGAAGTATAGTGATTTTGGGCTAGTGAACAAGCCGGGCCTTTTTCCGTTCATAGCGGAAGCTGTGAGCCTGTCGATAGGAGTAAATCTGCTCTCAGAAGCTGTTAAATGTTTTCCTGTCTCACCCCGGCCAGCCGCTTCCTCGGGAGGCCGCTGCACGCTGCTGATTATTTTATCGACATCCTCAATACAGACATATTCAGGAAACACTCGGCCTCTGATAGCCCGGGATCCGTTTTTCACATATTGTTGCACTTCCTCTGCCGGGCCCTGCGAGGATGTGGCTGACTTTCTTCATGGCAGGCGGCGAAGCAGAGAGAGAGGAGGAGCGGGAGGAGGGGGCACCCCGGGGCCCGTTGGGACCCCCACAGCAGAGATAGAACAAGAAGAGCCTCCGGGTTCCAGACTGAGTCGCATGCGCGGCTCACAACCTGATCACCTCTAAACAGACTCCAGATCAGTTTGTTGGAATTATGCAATAATCGGGTTATTTTAATGGAGGTCTATAATTATTTTTAAAAAGGAGCCGCTTTGAAGTCAAACAGGTTTATGCAAAAACTGCAACAAAATGTGCATAATTTATACTTTATTTTACTTGTAATGAAAATATATAAAAGTTTGCAAATAACTATAAAATGCAGTTTGTTTGTAATTGTTCAGTTGAGTTTATTTTAGCCTTCATTGGGACTGATTCTGGTTTGTTTCACATTTCTCCAGTTTTGTGATGATTAAACTGAAAACCGTCTGAGCGTCGATTTGATGCTGAAATCTGAACAGATGTGAGTCCAAAACTTCTGTTTTTGGTTTCTGAATGATTATTCAAACAGTTTATCATTTACCTAAAACCTTCACAAAGAATCAACACGATCCACTGACAGGATGTGACATGAGTCTGTTTGTTTGTTTGATTTGCCATAAAAACTATTAACACACAGTAAAATTGCCGGATACTAAAGTTGAGCTTGTCTTCGATATCAGGCCACTATCACCTTTATTGGCTTTTCCACAGCTTAGACAATCCTTCTGGTCATAAGAGGATGAAAATACCGTAGATTGCATGAAAAGCTGCACATGGCATCATATTAGTGTGAGTGAGACCAGGCGCCTGCTCAGTGGATAGCTGCCCTCCTCGTCTGTAATCACAGCAGAAAGCAGGAAGCACATGAGCGGATATTTGGCCATAGTTTTCACTCTGTCACGACCTTCCTGAAAAGGCAGCATGCAGCAGGCGGCTGGCTGCTGTTGTTTGTTCCACACCATTACTGGGAGGAAACTGCGCTGATTCCGCACATCTATGCGGTCTTTTTCTCTGCAGAAGCTCCAAGTATTGCTTTCCTTATATGGGCTTCCCCTATAATCCAGGATGCAATTAGAAATTCTAATAATCACATATGAAGCTTTGTTTTTGTTGTGTTTATTTCTATATATTTTAATTTTAATAATGGGTTTTAGTTTGCTCTGGTTTCTGTCTGTATTGTTGAATTGTTGTTTTCCTGTAAAACATCTAACATCCAGCAGCAGCAAAACTAAAGCTGGAATCGTCTGACTGGGCCGGGTCACTGAACAGAACACGGCTGATAATGCAGTTGTGTGTGTGTGTGTGTGTGTGTGTGTGTGTGTGTGTGTGTGTGTGTGAGAAGGGAAGCCCCTGTTGTGGAGCCCATTTATCCAGCGGCCCCTACACAAGAGAAAGGGAGGCCAGGTTCGGTTCTCCAACGACCAGACCGTCGAACTGGAGAAGAAGTTCGAGACGCAGAAATACCTGTCCCCTCCGGAGAGGAAGCGTCTGGCCAAGATGCTGCAGCTCAGCGAGAGACAGGTGAGGAGGCCGAACCTGCCCAGAACCAACCGAACTTTGTTTCATCTCAGCCTTTTTCCTCCGGGAAGACGGGAGCTCTGTCTGGCTTTAATAATAATAATAATAATAATAATAATAATCTTTCTTCTTTTTTTATAAACGAGAAAGCTTTAAAAATCCTAGCCGCTAAATGCGCCTCAAAGTTATGCGGTTTTTTTCCCCATTTAGCCATAAACGTCAGCTTTGTATTCGATTTGAAAATAATATTTTATCTATTTTTATCTAGACTTAATTATTTCTCCTCTTTTTACTTCTGAGCGGGACAAACAGCAACCCGACCCGCTGCGGCTCGGCTGGCGCTAAAAATAAAAGACGATTATAAATCCAAATTTTCCACATGGGTATGAATAATTTTGGGATTACTAACTGTGAATGTATATTTTTTTACACGATTTAAAACAATAATTGTTTAATTTTAAAGTAATTTCTTAATGCGAAAGGACTGACTGAATAGCAGTTCAGAAATCTCGCTCTGTTCGGGATGGATGGACATGTCCTCCTGGACTGTTATCGTTAAGTGTTTTTGAGAGACTAGGAACAGACCTCTCATGCTTTATGTTTAGTTAAATTCAACTATTTTAAAAGTTTTATTATTATTATTATTATTATTATTATTATTTGACCTTTATTCATACAGGTTGCCTCATTAAGATCCAATACCTCATTTACAAGACAGAGCTGTAGTTAGTCGTATAACCGAGGCTCTCCCTGAGCTGCAGTTTAACCTCAGTAAATAAAAGCATAAAGTCTGATCAGCTGCAGGAGACGGGAGGGGAGCATTTTCCTAAAAATTCGGAAAAAAAAAAAAAACATGCATAGCAAATTGAAATGACACAACTTTCGGGCAAGTCATTTATTTTGAGTTGAATTTTAATGTGACATTTTTCAATTCATTTTAACCATAATGAATGTATCCCATGTATCATTTTTCCATCTCCTGTTCACATTTTTTCACAACACTATAATTAATAAATGTTCTTTTTTTATTCCTTGATGATGACGTTTCAGTGTTTACCACTACATAGTAAACTGACTGATTTGAAGCGCTTTTCTAATCATCCCGACCAAACCAAGTTTTTTACACCGGTAGTGCATGAATCAGCAGTGAAATTGGAATTATTATTATTATTATTATTATTATTATTATTATAGGCACAAATAATACACGATAACAAACAAACCGAACAGAGCAGCAGTCCCATGCATGTATCATGGTGATTATGGCGTAAACTAATTTGCAACTCTTGTTACTATACGGGCTTTTCTAATCAGTATCTAAAAACTATTAGAAAGTGAAATAGTAATTAAGTTAAAGTTAAGAGCCTTCAGGGCAGAACATTAGGCCTGCTCTTCCCACTGACCCAATGAGCCTACATGAGGATCATTCTTCTAAAATCTCTACTTTATGCCGATTTTGCATTAAAAAAAACACATCATGTAGACGTTTAATATCCACCTGTCGATAAAACCAGCAAACAGCTTCAAAACTAAGAAAATTACGCATTTATTATGATTGATAAAGCGAGTACTGAAGTTTGCTGCCGTTCATAGCAATAGAAAAGCAATTATATTTTCTAATAATTACTTGACCGTTTCTAAAAATACCTAGCTGTTTCTTCACTGCCTGTTTCCAGTGGAAACAGGCAGTGAAGAAACAGCTAAGAATCATCAGCGATCATACGGGCTACTTTCTATTCTATTATTTTTAAGCTAAGAACTAGCATGTGTTTAAATTGTATAGCGATGTTTTTTTATTGATATTGTTATGCTTTATTATTTTTAAAGTGGCACGAATTTGAATCACCTCATTATTTGTCAACTTTGTTTTCTAAGTCTTAAACATTACATTGACTTTTTTGTTGTTTAATTCTGACAATGTAACAAATAAAAAATTGTGACATGACAGGCAAAGAACATCCGAGTGATTTTGTGTTTCAGGTGAAGACATGGTTTCAAAACCGACGAGCCAAGTGGAGAAGATTAAAACAGGTGAAGAGCTTTTTTAACAAAGAACTGCCAGATAAAGTCAGTAAAAACATCTGCGTGGACTTTAAATCCATCTTCCTATTTGTGGCAGGAAAATCCCCAGGGCGGTAAGCGGGAGGTGGAGGACGACAGCGTGCTAGGGAGGAACTGTAAGTCGGATAAAATGACGGAGCAGGTGGGGATCCAGAGCATGGAGCACCCGCAGACAGGCCCAACCCCTCTGCTGGCCCCGGGGGGTAACCGTTTGCACTCTGGGTCTGTGCAGTCCCCCACGGAGCTGGACTCTGATGTGTCCGATGATTCAGACCAGGAACTGGATATAGAAAACAACAGTGAGTTAACACTAAACCCATAACTGTGCAGCATAGGTCAGACGGCCTCTCAGTGTTCCGGCTGGATGATGAACTCTGTTTCTAAAACTAGCTTTCTGTGCCTTCCTGAGAATGCAGAAATAAGTTCAAATAAAAGACGCTATCCGGACTTGGAAATGTTTTCAGTTTTGGGACTGGAACCTTGTATTGCTTTATCTCCAGCCATGGCTAATGCTGCTTTTTGCAGCTCTGATTCACAGATCTGTTTAACATTCAGTCCTCGGCTCTGTGTTTACCTCTTGTATATGATGTATAGTTTTTGGGTTGCATTAGTAGTGACTACTAACGATTACTGTAAATATATGGTATTTCCCTCTATCTTTTTTTTAATGTATTTTCAGATTGTGGTATACAAATTAATAATCAGTGAAGCTTACAATGTGCTTTTGGAGTCATGTTTAAAAGACGTTTTCTGACCTGAATAAAGACATGTTAAATTACATTTAACATAAATGTCATTTTTGTTAATCGGGACGAAACTGCTTTTGAAAAAATAAAATTTTAATTTACAGTTAGCTGCGTGACTGGATTTTTACAGTTTATGAACTTCAAATATTTGAATAGTACTAATAAATAATAATAATAATAATAATAATAATAATAATAATAATAATAATAGTAATCTACATTTAAATTATAAAATGTATTAACAAAGGAAAATACCAATATATCTCTTTTCTTAATACTTGGATGTTAATCCTGCTGTTAACATAGTTTTTGCTGACTGAGGTGCACAAATGTATTTGTATGAAAACTACTTTGAATCATTTTTAATCAAATTAGATGTTTATCTCAATGATGTGCAAAATCTGTGCAAGGTTCAAAGAAGACTTATTTGTACAGATTTGAGTAAATTGACTTTGTTTCAGTTTTTGTTTTATTTGCTCTATATTCTTGTTGCACCATCGATCATAGAAAAGATTCCATAATCCCAAACATCTCAGCGATTCTGTTCAAATCTTCTTTAGCTCCTGTCTTAGTAATTGTCATATTACCAAAACACACGCACTTCCAGCTTTTAATTTAAACCTAATCACTGTTCTTCACTGAGCTGCTGCTCTTGGTCCCCAGATGCTGAAATAAAGACAGCCACAGATTAGCGAGCCATTCGGTCCATGTTGATTGTTGTCCCATCACCACATCTAACTTCAAATAGCTTATCAAGCTGCCATGCAAACAGTATGAGTGGGACTTTTTCAGTGAGTAGATTAGGTTAATGATTGACTGAACCTTCAGAGAAGCAGCAACAGAGAGAGCTGATAGACATGAGACACAGACCTGGGTTGTTCACATGCAGGACATTTTCACAGGAATAAAAAATGAGCAGATTTCAAAATAATCCTAAAAATTCTGTAAATGCAACCCAGACCCGTGACTCTGTGTGATAATGTGATGCATATCCAGTAATCGGCTTGTTTGGGTAACATTACCAAGGTTCAATGGCCTCCACATGCAGGACTATTCTACAGTCAACAGAACATTCATTGATCTCAGCTTCTGTATTGTGTAATGTTTCACAAATTGTGCAGAGTAAAGTCAACATTCAAAGGAAAGCACACACAGTTGGTAGGTGAAATGTTCAGCAGCCACACACACACACACACACACACACACACACACACACACACACACACACACACACACACACACACACACACACAAAGGATATTGATAAAGAAATCAGGAGTGATCACAGAGGTTTGTTTTCTAACATGATAAAAAGAAGGCAGCTTTTATGTGAAGCTGATGGGTTTAAGCAGAGCCAGTCTTCCTCGTTTTGTCAATTCAAGCACCAAATGAAGAACAAATACAAGGTGATTAGAGTCTAATGACTAATTCACACACATACATTTCAATGGAATGTTTGAAGAGGTAATGAATGAGTGAGGAGTATTCTGAGTCAGCCCAGTGTGTGAGGGTGAGTGTGAGGGTCAATA
Organism: Poecilia formosa; assembly: GCF_000485575.1. Lineage (NCBI taxonomy): Eukaryota > Metazoa > Chordata > Actinopteri > Cyprinodontiformes > Poeciliidae > Poecilia > Poecilia formosa. Next base: position 661,754 of record NW_006799943.1, on the reverse strand, counting down.
TCTGACTGTCAATGTTTCCCTATGAGAACACTAACTGTAATTGAAAATGGACAGTTATGTCTTTACTCGTTCATATGTAACGCTCGACATGTTTAATGAGGAAGACTTGGAACTGAAAGATAATCAGATAGATTAAAAGTCAGATTCCAGTGTGCTGGAGTATTTTAATGACATTTTTCAACACTTCCGTTTTATCCTTCCTGATTATGAAAGCTGTCATCTTGTACCAAATCTTCTTTTCCAGTCTATATTTAGTTTGTTGCCATGTTTCTATGAATGGCAGTGCATTAAAAAAGTAAAATAATGCAATTTATTTATTGCTTATTTAAATATGGAGCTCAGTGACAGAGGAAATAAAACAGAACTGACTGAAGTGAAAATAATGAGAAACAATCAGATCCTGAAATTAAATAGAGATTAGACAGAACAAGACAATGTCACTAAAACATACCGACTATATTTTCCTGTATATGTGTGTGTGTGTGTGTGTGTGTGTGTGTGTGTGTGCGCGTGTGTGTGTGGGTGTTTGTGTGTTTGGTGGTATTGATGGACACAAGTTAATGTGTGGATGTATTTGAACGACTGAGGAATGTGTTGACTGTTGACCTTGGCCAAATGGAAGCCATTATCTCCCCCTGCTGAGCCCCCTGCCACACCCCCCCTTCCCTGACTCTGTTAAACTGATAAATTAATGAGGGACAACACTGCTCACATCAATACTGGTGTCACCAGCGGGGACGAAGGCTCATGTGGAGAGGACACACAACAGAAAAAAATGGTAAGACTTTGATGAGAAGTTACTCCTTAACTGTCTTTATGTCTAACCCAATTTCATTCCTTTGATTTCTTAAAGTCAACAGAACATGAGTAAAGAGAAAAGTAAAAAGTTAGTCCCTCCACTCTGAGCCAGCCAGCTTCCAACACTTTGACAATAAGAAACATCTGAAGGCAGCCTGGTAAAACCAGCTCCTTGTTCTACACTTTGCTTCCTCCAGAGGGTCTGGCTTTTGAGAATCGATTGCTTCCCTCTAGGTGTGGACAGTGTTGACGTTTTAAATTTGACCAAATTGGTAACATTTGTCCATGATGTGTGTAATGTGCCCATTCGACACTATGAAGCTTACTGGAAGTTCCCTGTGCTGTAACCAACCGTCCTCCACTGTGAAGAAAAAGTTGATCTAAACGAGGTAACTGTTAATGTTAATTCAGTATGTTGGAAGTGTGACCAACATGAACCGATAGGCTTCGTTCACTTCCTCTGCTGCCATTGGTAAAACTACAGGCAAATTCTAAACGGTGTAGAAAATTGACGTCATCCTTCACAACTTGTCCTTCTGTTCTCTGATTTGCCCGATTGAACCTGGACTACTAGAAGAGGTTTTGGCCCATGATGGTATTTGTTGTTCAAGTCTAAAAATGGTGCACAAGCAGAAATCTAAAATATGAACCATTTGGATCACCTAGAAAGAACGGGAAGCCACAAGTGGCACAATTAAATGGATTTTTAAAAATCCTAAAATAGAGTTTTTGCATGTGACTATTTCTTATAAAACTTGACACACGTGTCTATTAATGCATTTTATCTTAAGAAAATAATAACTCTATAAATTTCTTTAAGTCTTTCGCAACAATTTCATATCTTTTTACCCAGTCATGAGCTGCAGAACTTTGTGAATTTATAATATCTGTCCTCTGTACAAAAGTCACTCAGTGTGGCAAAATATACCACAGAATAGGTGATTGGTCTGCAGGCGAGTTTCAGTGCAGGTTAGCCATGTTAAAATGTTTGAGTTTTTAGTCAATGACACCACAAAACACTAATTTATTTCCGGAAAAATAATTTCAAGAGATATTTATATTTTTATGTGAAATTTTACCGTAAAGTTTGATTTAAATTTTAATTAGATTCCCCAATTTAATTATTTACTTTAGTAATAAATTAAGACCTTTAAAATACATTGGAAAAAATGTTTCATATACAGCTCATGAATGTGGTTCTTGTCATTTTAAATGTTTTATTTAAAATGGGAAGAACCCAAGAGGACCCACCATTTTATATGCAACTTTCAATCTAAATAGCACCATTGAGCTAGATTTAAATTTCAGGATATTTGCTCCTTCTTTACCAAATTCAGTTTATGTCTAGTGCCAATTCACAGTGCATTGTCTCAAGGCCCTTTACAAAAAATGTCCATTCATCCATCCATTTTCTTCAGCTTATCCAGGTTCATGTTGCAGGGTAGCAGCCTAAGCAGTGAGGCTCAGACTTCCCTCTCCT
>NW_006799943.1:646674-656762 GCF_000485575.1 Poecilia formosa | reverse complement strand
GTGTAAATGCGCACTACAAAGGCAACAAAAATCTTCCGTTTTCCCCGAAATCGTTGTCGTGTAAACGGGGCCTAAAACTTACTTGAAATGGATCAGACAACAAGACATCCATGCAATAGAAGATAGTTTGTTCAGTGTTCAGCAACTGAGACAAAAACCCAGTGACTTACCTGTAGCAGGAGTTTGACTACTGGCAACATTCTTATTTCTAATATACCGGGATAAACCTTACCAATGTGTTGGCAGTTTTATCTCTACCTGGAGCATAACTTCCAGTTCTCTTTTTTTAAAAGATGCTTCATCACCCTGGAGCGCCAACTCAAGAGCAGACCAAAATGCCAAAATAAATGGAACTTTTCTTTTAAACTGTCATTATTTACCTAATAATGCAAAGTTCACACTTTTAATGGTATTTTAGTGCAACTTTGCATTAAAGGTGTCTTGAGTCAGGCCTAAGTGAAGACATTTTGCAAACAACTCCAAAATGTTATTCAAATTGAAAACTTTCTTCATGATAAGTTATTGATTATTACTGTGTGTGGAGGTAATTTCCTATGTCTTATAAAAATACTGTTCCTGTACACCTCTAGTTCATCAGTCCAGCAGCGTACTGTGTCGCAGATGGTGAGTCAACATTTAGGGCATGAAGCTGTTCCAAAAACCACTTAATCTGTGTGTGAAAAGGTTAGACACTGAAACATTAATCCCTCAAACAATAATGCAATAGATAATGTGTGACGGAGGCCATTTGAAGCAATGGAAAACAGGAGAGGTCAAAGAAGGCTTTCATTCCTCCGGCAGCTAAGGAGATATCACTCACCGATTCATGGGTGCAGTCAAGTGTGCTATTTACTTTTCAATTAGGCCATAAGCAAATGGGAGATAGGGAGGTTTTAAAAGTATTCACCTGATACTTAGAAGAGTACAGGATTTTCTGCCTCACCATCCAATTTACAATGAGTCCACCTGAACTATTAACTCTTCAAACAATCCATCCTGGCACAGCAAGGCTACAGATAATAAATAGCTATGGCCAAATGTAGCAAACATCCAGGTGAATTAAGGGACTTAAAGAGCACAGAGGACAGTTTGGGAACAACATGAGCTGTGGTGGTAAATATCTATATGGGGAAGGGAGAGAGGGGGAAAGGGCAACGAGTCAGAGAGGGAATCTTAAGGCAAGTATGAGACATACTAATCATTATTTCTGTATCAAAATGTTTTGTTTTCTTTTTGTTTGTTTGTTTTTTTTGTCTGATGTATTATTCTTATCTTAAATGTACTTCCATTTGCCGTAAGTAGCAAATAATCACAGTTAACATAATAAAGAAAAGAAAGAAAGAAAGAAAGAAAGAAAGAAAGAAAGAAAGAAAGAAAGAAAGAAAGAAAGAAAGAAAGAAAGAAAGAAAGAAAGAAAGAAAGAAGAGCATCAGTCTGTGTGGAAGTAGTTTCTAAAATTAATTTCTCTGTGGCAGCAGTGACCACACCCACTCCAGTGTTGGATCTTCAAAGTGAATTGATTTTGAGTGTTAGGTTGGATGCTCCAGAAATAACTGAGTTCAGAGAATTTTTCTGCTTCAGGTGACCAGAGAGAATGTTTCTCTGGAGGTGTGTGTGCAGTAAGAAGAACTGTTTGACTGCGGTTCTTCATGAAGGTACAGTAAGACTAGGGTTGCCACCCATCCCGTAAAATACGGAATCGTCCCATATTTGGCTGTTAAATGTTGCGTCCAGTATTGAACCGATACGTTCCGTATTTCTATAAATGTTCAATAGACACGCCTATCACACACATATCAACACTAAGTGTAACAATAATGACCAAAATAAAACACTGGTGGCGGGAAGGACTCGAGAATGCTACGGACCGACGCTGTTGTCACGGTTGCCTAGAAACGGACACTACGCAGCCGCGGTGAGGTGCTATCAACCCGAGTCTTTTTAAAACGTCCTTGACATGATACTCCACCGTCCTTAGAAGCAAAACCTCTCGTAAAGATACATACGTGAGTAGGAATAATGTTTGTGAGGATGAATAAAGACAATTAAAAAAAATGTGTCCATTGTGATGCAGTGTGATACCAGACAGAATAGATCAGGAGAGGAACTGCTGACGCGTAAGAGCCTAAAGAACCAGAAATCATCATCTCTTCATCCCTCAATAATCTCCTGAGGCTGATATGGTAGAACATTTTATTACTAAGTTTTTAAAGTTTTTTTTTATTGTGCTTTTAGTCGGCTATATTGGTTTGATTATTTGCTTATTAATAATATCAGTCAAAATAATACTAATGGTCATTTAAAGAACAAATCATACAAATAGACATCAATATTTCCTACTTTAAAAGGTTTGTTAATCTTTCTGTATGCTTTATTTTGAAATGTTGATATATTTTATGAATTCAGTGTTCAGTGGTCATTTAATGTATTATTAATGCACCAGACACAGACCTGCAGCCCAGGGGCGGTTCTAGATGGGGGCCAACGGGGTACCTAAGAAATTATACTAACTAAATGTCTTATGTTAATACTCAGTGATGGATTATTTTAACCTTCACAATTTTACTTTAACAATGAATTAAATATTCTAGTGCTGCACTTTTAACTGTTGTATAGAGAAAGGATCACGCTTTCCATCTGCCAGGGATCTGCAACCTGGATCTCTGGAGACAGATGTGGCTCTTTGGCTCACTTAATATATCAAATGATGAAATATTGCTCAGTTTTTTTTGTTTGTTTGTTTGTTTTTGTTGTTGTTGTTGTTGTTGTTGTTGTTTCAAAAAACACTGACTAAAATACCAGGATGTTCACATGACTTTTATACTTTTGGCTGTCTGAGGACACATTTTGAATATTAAATCAGGTGTTATGATCAGTTACTCAGTACTTGGGTGGTTTACCAAATACTTTTTACACTTGTTTAATTAAACGTGTTTAAGGTATGCTACTCTGATTGGAGTACAGTTTTGGGGTACTCTAACCGACCTCTATGCATGAACGATTGCTCTATGGATCACTTTTTAAAAACAAAAAACACTGCCATAAAATAATGTCTATCACTGCAGCGGACGTCCCACCCCACAAGAGTAGGACGACGCGCTGTGGGGAGTGTCCCTTATTTTTATTTCTGAAAGGTGGCAACCCTAAGTAAGACTAAAACACTAATTACTTCCAGCTACCAGCAGTGGGACAATTAATGACTGTTTGAACCTTCTCTGGATCTGTCTCTACCAACCCGCTTTCAGGTATGTAGTCATAAAAATATAGAACTAGAACTTTTCTGCCTCAACATAGAAGTGATTCTTAAGGAGACACTGAGTCACTGGGTGAACATGGGTGATTTCTAAGGGCCTTGTGTAAGATCATCCAGATGAACAAAGACAGGGAACTACCAGGTAAGACAGCAGTACAGTCAGCTGACATAAAATAAGATCTTAAAAGTTAATAATGTGACTTGACATAAATGCTTATGCTAATAGTGCAGTGGTGTGATAGATATGATTGGAAATACTAAGCAGAAGATGTCATGTTGAATGGTTTTGGTGGGACCAAAGTTCATACAAAGTCAAGCGCATCAGAAGATCTGAGTGTTTATTAAGCAAATCAAAGTGGAAACTTTCATGAGTCTCAAGAAAATTGCCAAAGGAACAATTGAAGAACTTAACAGGAAGACAACAGGGAGGAATGACGGTGTATCAAAGATAATCACAGAGGATCAGGTAAGGAGCCATGGAAGAACAATGAAACCAAAACATTAAATTTACACTGAGGAAGGATAGAGAATGAGGAGCTAAGCTTTATGCTTATCATTTTCCTCCATTTGTTATGTTACAAAATGCATTCTTACCTTTGTGTAGTAATTTAATAAAACACTTTATTTTTATTTAAGAAATGAACAAAACGCCAATAAATCTATCAAACAGTATTGTGGCAGAAACAGAAGCAAACTCAGTGATACAACTCTGTCCTGTCTGCAGGTTGGCATTCAGACAAATCAAAAGCCTCAGCCTGGATGGGCTTTAGCAGTTTCTCCTCTATAGTATTTGATTGTAAAATTGCAGGTAAAATGTGAAAACAGCAAGTTAAAAATAAATAAATAATATACAATAAGGCAGGCCCCAAAAATAAAAAAGGGGGTGGCATTGGGGAGCAATAATATTTTACCTATCTTTTTAAACTTAGTCACATGATGGGTCAGTTACATCATTCTACGCATCATGAAGGTAGAGATTTTAGGTATTCCACACAGTGTCTCCACTTGTGAATGCATTTTGCTGAACTGCCCCTCACTGTTAATGACATTTTTTCTATCTTCAAAAATGTTCTTACAGTATTAAGCCATTGTAATGTAGATGGAAAGAAGAGTAAAATACAGCGTCTGGCAAGAAGAGAACCGAAAGCCAAGATCTCATTACATTTAACCTGCTGCGGGGACAGGTCAAATGTAATGAATTTACTGAATGGCTCATCCAATAATTAAATCACAATGCTACTGCTATCAAAACAATGGCCAAAGCATCATATCAAAATACAAAAAAGTCATGTCTAATTCTTTTGACATGACTTACTGCTTACTGCTTTGCTGTGTCTGTTGCTTTGCTGTGTCTGTTGTTTCAGTAGAGAGAAAAATTTGATGCACCATTTCACAAAGTCTTTTAGCAAATCTTTCTTGATACTGGTGGAGAAACATGAGTCAGTCATCCTTGAAGTGTTTCACGCAAAGGATGATGACTTTCTTCACTTTTTCAAGAAAAATACAATTTAACCAGACCCTTCAAAGAGGTTCTGATATTAATAAAGCCAACAGCTGAATATTTTATCATATGCACTTGTGACATCAGCATCCTTGAACAAAATGTTTACAAGAAATAAAAAAGGCACATTCACAAAATAGAAGAGCATGACCTTGTTTAGCAGTTCCACAGCAAATATTGTGATGTAATAGTTAATAAAACATAATAGGGAACAGAGAAAAAACACCACAATGAAAATATGATCCAAACAGAATATAATATCTCTTCAGCACTAGGCAACAAATTCAAACTTTTCTGCACTCATGGAGACAAAATGTATGAAAAGGGGATTTTGCATGATATGCCACCTCTAAACAGACAAATGGAGGGTTTCAGGAAACTATTATGGTGCTGATGTTTCCAGCTTTAATGTGACTGCACAGAACAATGTGGTGTTAATTTGTTTGGTTTCCGGCAAAGGACTGTGAAAACAGTGATGGTCGTGCAGACAGGAAAGGACAGTATTAGGTGAAGGAATGCCGGAGACTGGGGGTGGGGGGATTTTTCTTGGCCAAAAGAGGATGTTAGACAAGAAAAGGATTAAAAGACAGCGGGATGCAACGTAACAAAACTGAGTCAAGGTGAGAAATATCGTGGAGATAATGAAGAAAGACAACATCCAAAGCAAAACCATGCCAGGCAAAAAACACATCCATTCTGTTCCCTCTCTGGCTTAACAGGGTGGGGCAGAGGAATAGTGCCTCTGTCCAGTAGGTAGCAGGTCAAGTACACCCAGAGCAGATATGATCAAATCAAGAGTTTGAAGTTCACTTTTCTTCATTCCAATTCAATTTATATTCAAAAACACTTTATTGATCCCAAAGGGAAACTAAATGTTGTTGCAACTCATAATCAAATTCTCCATAGTTATATAGTAGCAAATGGTGATGGTGACTGGCAGGAAAGAGCTGCTGTAGCAGTCTGTATTACAGCGTATTTGAAGAAGACTGACTAAAGACACTGTTTTTCTAAGACAGTCTCATGAAGAGATGCTCTTCATGAGACCATCCTCATGATTTTCATAATTTTCTTGATTTGATGAAGAATCCTTTTTTTGCATCTTCATCTCCAGAATTTGATCTGACATCTGCAATCATCTCCTTTATTTTGTTCACATTCAACATGAGATGATTGTTCCCCCACAATGACACAAAGCGCTCCACCAGCTCTCTTCTCAGCCTCTTGTCTCACTCGACAACAGCAGTCATCAGAGTTTTTCTGTAGGTGACAGAAGTCAGATTTGTGCTAGAAGTCTGAAGTGTAGAGAGAAGAGGAATGGTGAGTACAGAGCCCGGTGGTGCTCCTGAGTTGCTAACCACGTTGTTAGACAAACACTAATACACATATTTGACATGGAGTATAAACTGTTCAAGCGGAGATGATTTGCCTTTCTTTAATCAGTAGTTTTCATTTTCTTTTAAACACTTTCTTGTAAACTGGAACACTTTAGTCAAGTTAGTTCTGAAAGGTGTTGATTTACATTCAAGAACAAGCACATTATCAGAAAACAAGCTGTGCACCCAGCTACATTTCTGTTATCCATGGAAAGTATTATCTAAGACAATGCGGGTAACAGGATGAGCTTCTTTATCACTTCCTCCCAGTTGCTCTTTGTTTAGACTGCATCAAAGCAAGAGGACGGGAAGGAGGTGAACTGAAACCAAAGGATTCAAAGAACGGCGTGTTCACTTAAAATTAATGTAACAAGAGAAATCCTACCATTTACTGACAAAGAAAGAGTCTTTCTTTCTTTGTCAGAAGAAAGATCAGCTAAGCGATGTGCTAAGCTGGTGCACATCGCTTTAGAATCTCAAATTGTCAGAATGTGGGCTGTTGTAGACAGCAACTTGACAAAAACAAAACAATGCATGATGTGCCAGTGTTGACAAAATGATACTGTATTTATTGGATTTACAGTTTGTATGGGAAGCATTGAGTATTAGGAATGTTATAATTACTGCAATGTCGCCAGTTAAGACATATCAGATAAATTTACATTATCATATCATTTAGCATAATCATTTGATTGTACGCTGATTTGGTAGATACAGCAAAGATCTGTAGCTCCGACAATGATGGGAAAACATCTTTTCCTGTTCACTAAAGACAGCTCAACAAACAGAGAAAATTATATGCCAGTGGTCAGAATAATATTATAGAAATTTGCTAAGAAAGCATGATGGGAAGACGCACTGAAGTACGTCTTCCCATCATGGGCTTTTCCTGTAGACCCAGAGTCCCTCCCAGAATTGCCCTTTTTGAGCCCTCCTTAACTGACACCAATCTTTTCAATGTCTATGAATCTTCTCCAGGGTCTTTTTATTTTCCTCCTGCCTGGCAGCTCTATCACCAACATTCTCTTTCCAATGTGTATCCACAAGACTGGTCCGAACCATCTCAGCCTCTCCAAACTGCTTTACCTTAGATCTGGATCTGTTCACTCCTAATCCTGTCCGTCCTGGTCACTCCCAGTGAAAATCTCTGCATCTTCAACTCTGCCTCCTCCAGCTCATTCTCCTGTCTTTTAGACAGACTCACTGTCTCTGAGCCACGTATGTCTCACACCAGTCTTATAGAATCTCCATTTCAATCATGAAGCTGTCCTTCTGTCACATCATCCCTGACACTGGCCTCCATCTGCCTGTATTCTTTGTCTCATCATTATTTTACACTGTCCAGGGTTTTTGATGGTCGACCTCAGGCTGACCTTGAAAAACGGGGAAGACCTATCATACCTGTTGTCTTGTTTCTCTTTAATTGCATTTTTTTCACTCTTAGGCAAACCTCCATCTCTATAAGTTCTCCTTCATCTGTTCTCTGTTTTCACTTCAGATTCAATGTCATCTGCAAACATCATGTTCCTCCCAGTTTCCTGCCTGACTTCATCTGTCATCAACCTATCCATCACCATGCATAGAAAAAGTGGCTCAGAGCCTATCTTGAACCCGTCAGTGACTTGAACTCAGATATCAAAACTGTCTCACTCTCTTCGTAAGTCATGTACCACCCTCAATTTTTTTTCTGCCATCCTGACTTTCTCACCCAGAACCACTGTTTTTCTCTTGCCACCCTATGATATGAATTTTTTTTTGGTCTACAAAGACACAGTGCAGCTCATTTTGACCTAAAAAGAAGCCTGCTGCTGATTCTGTCTTCAGGGAACATATTAATTGCTTTTTCTATGAAATTGTATCACTGATGAGAGCTGATCAGAGCTGATCAGAGCTGAACTGTTTCTCGCTTCTTCATTGTCCTTCCTGGGGACTAGCTGTTAGCAGGGCTGCAAAATCACAGCATTGTGCAAAAGCAAATTGGAAACGTCTTAACAACAAACCATCAGTGAAAGCTGATGTCATACAGAGAGACATTAAAAAAAGAATGAAATGCAAACAATTTGCTTGTCAGATTTTGACAAGTTCAACAGTTTTGCTTGCAACAACTCAAACAATGAAATGACTATTAGTGCCATAGGGAATTCAGCATTCATATGTATAGGTCATTTGACATAACATGAGAAAATGATAATGCTATAAAATCTTGTGAACTGTAATTTCCAGAAGAGAAATGCTTTGAGGTTGAGCTCCACACAGCCCAACCTCCCAGGTGCTTAGGGAACCCAAACAGCTAGGCCCTGTGTCTAAATGTATTAAGTTATCTTTATTTCAGGAGCCAATCAGGCATCTTTAGATTAATTTCATTTAAAAGGAGAGAGACCAAAAGCACACTGTAAAAGCTGCTGACCTCTGTCCCTCAACATTTGCCTATCAGTGGCAGCACATGTTCAACAACAGGAGACAATCTAAGACTCCTTCACGGTGTGCAACTGCGATGCTTTGATAAACACTGTGTGTGTCTTTGCATCTTTTTCACTTCTTCATTCTAAAAGCATGCTGAGCCAATTGCACAACAATGTCAGACAGACCAGACTGGAACACACACACAGTAACACACACACATTGTTGGTATTATGGTGTCCAACGATTATTTGAAAATGGGCTAAAATAAATAAATAAATAAATAAATAAATAAATAAATAAATAAATAAATAAGCATACTCTTAGAAAATGCTTTGTCATATAAAATATTTGTTGTTCTTTATTCTTGACTTGTGCAGCATGTAACAAACAGCTTTCTGTGGGTGTAGAGGTAAACTAGCAATCATCACTGCTCAGGGTGACATGTAGAGATTATGTAAGCAGCCAGCTGTGGAACACAAAAAAACAAACAATTATCAAGATATCTGTATTTGTATTGGGAGCACTGAATGAATCTCTAAGCCATACTGTCAAAGCCATCTGAGAGTAACAATAATTTGACAATGCTCTAATAAAACCATCTCAGTTTTGCATGCTTGTTTTAAACAGAGTTCTGATGATCACATAATAATCCTACTCAATAGGTTTCTTATCAGCACCAATATCTGGAAAACAGGAAAGTCAGGGAGGACAAGCACAAGTTTGGAGCATATCACCCTCCAGGCCCTCCTTCCCACTGCCTGCTTGACACTGTTGACAAAATCTGCGTTGTCTGAGTTAGTCTTGACATTTAAATCTGTATTATAGTTGTAATAATAGCAAATATGCATAACATAGATTCAGCATGCAGCACTTCTATGTTTGCTTTATCCCACTCTGTGCTCTGTCCCCATTCTGTCATTTCTGTCCAATGGAATCTATGATATTCACACGTGTGGGACAGGCGGTCAGCATTGGTGATGCTGTGCTTTTCAGCTCTGGACAGGAGCTGCAGAGGCTGCTTGTCTGTTCCTACAGATGAATGGCTGAGGGTCAATTCAAGGCATCAATTATTCAAGGATTCATTCTGCAGAATTCAGAATAAAACCAGGATCAAGGCTTATTCCTTTGGGTGAAATACACAGATCCAGATCTCCTTTGGAAGGAGCAGGATGTTCCTCCACCAACATCCACTTTTCTCAAGAACCGGTCCCACGTTTGGCTACACTCCACTACAGTTTTATCTTCAAAAAACTCTGACTCACTTGGTGCCAGCGTTACAAACACTGAATATCTCTCTGGGCTCTTTCTTGTCTTTCTTCCTTCAAGCTTTATCTTCTCCACTCTTCACTTGCTCCCTCTCAGGTGAGCCACATTTGGCTGATTAGATGACTAAAGCATATCAGGCACTTCACACACAAACAGAGATTCGCTCTCTCCTCATTACACTGTTTATGTCACAAAGATAAATGCTATTCTATTTAATAGAAAACAAATCTTGTATTACATTTTCATGTCATTGGTTTAAACAAGATCTAGGTGTCTAAAAGGGTACAGCTAT